>NC_092000.1:1465123-1697164 GCF_044704955.1 Pristiophorus japonicus | reverse complement strand
CCCATTCTATCTCTCCCCTCCCCCCCCCATTCTATCTCTCACCCCCCCCACTCTATCTCCCTCCTCCCCCCACACTATCTCTACAGCCTACCCCTCTGCTCTTCCCACTCCAGCCTAGTGTCACTTTCAAATGGAACATATTACTGTTTAAAGGATTTATGCCTTTGTTACCAGACCTGGCCGGCCTCCCACTTTCTACTTTCCTTAAATTTGAGCACATCCAAAACTCAGTTGCCCATGTCCTAACTCGCACCAAGTCCCATTCACCCATCACCCCCTGTGCTTGCCAGTCCGGCAAGCCCTTGATTTTAAAATTCTCACCGTTGAATTCAGATCCCTCCATGGCCTCGCCCCTTCCCAGATCTCTGCGCTCCTCCAATTCTGGCCTCTTGCATGTCCCCGATTTTAATCACCCCACCATTGGCCGTCGTACCTTCAGCTGCCTGGGCCCCAAGCTCTAGAATTCCCTCGCCAAAGCTCTTCGCCTCTCTCTCCTCCTTTAAGACATTCTTAAAACCTACCTCTTTGACCAAGCTTTTGGCCACCTGTCCTAATATCTCCTTCTGAGCCTCGATGTCAAATGTTGTTTGATAATCACTCCAGTGAAGCACTTTGGGACATTTTACTACTGTATAACTTCAAGTTGTTGTTTAAATTCAACTTATTGCTGTTTAAATATTTTCAAGTTGCAACATAGGAAGGTATTAAATGCTGACCTTTCACCTCTGGGCCTTGACACGGGGCACCAATCAGGATGAGTGAATATAATGAGCTGCAAAACAGTTTGACGTTGCCTCCCTGGCCAGCTGTGAGGAAAGCCGCTCTATTCTGCTCTGTGAGCGCGTCTCTTAGCACGGTGTGAAGGACCCTGCACTACATCCTAATATCCCAGAACCAGAGGTCACAGTCTAAGGATAAGGGGTAAGCCATTTAGGACCGAGATGCGGAGGAACTTCTTCACCCAGAGAGTGGTGAACCTGTGGAATTCTCTACCACAGAAAGTTGTTGAGGCCAATTCACTAAATATATTCTATTTTCTATACCGGCCATGCGCAATAAGAACATAAGAAATAGGAGCAGGAGTCAGCCACCTGGCCCTTTGAACCTGCTCCGCCATTTGATCATGGACTCAGCTCCACTTCCCCGCCCGCTCCCTATAACCCTTTATTCCCTTATCGCTCAAAAATCTGTCTATCTCCGCCTTAAATATATTAATTGACCCAGCCTCCACAGCTCTCTGGGGCAGAGAATTCCACAGGTTTACAGCCCTCTGAGAGAAGAAATTCCTCCTCATCTCAGTTTTAAATGGGTGGCCCCTTATTCTCAGACTATGTCCCCTAGTTTTAGTTTCCCCTATGAGTGGAAATATACTCTCTGCATCCACCTTGTCAAGCCCCCTCAGTATCTTATATGTTTCAATAAGATCACATCTCATTCTTCTGAACTCCAATGTGCATAGGCCCAACCTCCTCAACCTATCTTCAAAAGTCAACCCCCTCATCTCTGGAGTCAACCTAGTGAACCTTCTCTGAACAGCCTCCAATGCAAGTATATCCTTCCTTAAATACGGAGACAAAAACTGTACGCAGTACTCCAGGTGTAGCCTCACCAATACCCTGTACAGTTGTAGCAGGACTTCTCTGCTTTTATACTCTATCCCCCTTGCAATAAAGGCCAACATTCCATTTGCCTTCCTGATCACTTGCTGTACCTGCATACTAACTTTTTGTGTTTCATGCACAAGGCCCCCAGGTCCCTCTGTACTGCAGCACTTTGCAATTTTTTTCCATTTAAATTATAATTTGCTTTTCTATTTTTTCTGCCAAAATGGATAACCTCACATTTCCCACATTATACTCCATCTGCCAAATTTTTGCTCACTCACTGCCTGTCTATATCCCTTTGCAGATTTTTTGTGTCCTCCTCACAATTTGCTTTCCCACCCATCTTTGTATCATCAGCAAACTTGGCTACATTACACTCGGTCCCTTCATCCAAGTCATTAATATAGATTGTAAATAGTTGAGGTCCCAGCACAGATCCCTGCGGCACCCCACTAGTCACTGTTTGCCAACCAGAAAATAACCCATTTATCCCGACTCTCTGTTCTCTGTTAGTTAGCCAATCCTCTATCCATGCTAATATATTACCCCCAACCCCGTGAACTTTTATCTTGTGCAGTAACCTTTTATGTGGCACCTTGTCAAATGCCTTCTGGAAATCCAAATACACCACATCCACTGGTTCCCCCTTATCCACCCTGCTCGTTACATCCTCAAAGAACCCCAGCTAAGTTGTCAAACATGATTTCCCTTTTATAAAACCAAGCTGACTCTCCCTAACGGAATTATGCTTTCCAAATGTCCCGCTACGCTTCCTTAATAATGGACTCCAGCATTTTCCCAACGACAGATGTTAGGCTAACTGGTCTATAGTTTCCTGCTTTCTGTTTGCCTCCTTTTTTAAATAGGGGTGTTACATTTGCGGTTTTCCAATCTGCTGGGACTGCCCCAGAATCCAGGGAATTTTGGTAAATTACTTGGTAATCATTATTTGGTAATCTGCCACCGTTGTTTGCCCTCCCCTCCCACAGTCTTGCTGCTGTCTCTGGAAGGAGTTGGCTTGTGCGATGGGATGATTCTGTTAGACCTGCTCTGCCCAGCGTAGCAGGTTGCATTGCAGACCGGCGTGATTGGATCAGCCACGATCTTATTGAATGGCGGAGCAGGCTCGAGAGGCCGTATGGCCTACTCCTGTTCCTATTTCTTATGTTCTTATGTTCTTTATCCTCACCTGGCAGCGAACTTCACATGGGCATACTCCAGGAGGGGGCAGTGAATTGCTCACCCACCCATCCCAAGGGCACCACATCTGACTGGCTAACTCAGCGCAGATCGAGGATCTCCTGGCCTGTCTGCCTCAGCCAATCATTGTCTTCATCAACCAGACCAATGAGTGAGAGGGACAATTTGCCTGCCCAGGAGCAGCTAAAAGCTTGATACGGAAAATGGCAGTGTGCACACATTGTGGCCTTGTGCACTCTTACAAACCCGGGGCAACAGACCCCGTGTGTTACTGGAAGGTTCCAGCGAGGCAGAAGGGCTTGTGTGAACCAGTCGATCCAACACAGGGATGCAGTAATAGTGAGAGAGTAGCTGTAGAATCATTCCTGGGCCCGTGCTCACTGTGTGTGGACCACTGACTCTTGCAACACCAATGTGGCACTCTCTCCTTCCTGTGGCGAGACTCGACACACCATTAAAGCTGATTCACAGCAAAGAAATCTGGTGGGTGGTGATGTGGGTAGAGTATTATAACTGTCAGCACTCAGTGTGTCATCTCTTGGAAAAATCCATGTGACAATCTATACCTTTGGGGCTGGTAAATCCAGTCCGTCCTACAGGGTGCAGGCATGGAGCACAGAGATCCTGGTAACACTCAGAGTGACCACTCTAATTACTGAGACACACAGTCAGTGCTGGGACACTCAGTCCTTTTATACACACAGTGCTGGGACACTCAGTCCTGTTATACACACAGTGCTGGGACACTCAGTCCTGTTATACACACAGTGCTGTTATACACACAGTGCTGGGACACTCAGTCCTGTTATACACACAGTGCTGGGACACTCAGTCCTGTTATACACACAGTGCTGGGAAACTCAGTCCTATTATACACACAGTGCTGGGACACTCAGTCCTGTTATACACACAGTGCTGGGACACTCAGTCCTGTTATACACACAGTGCTGGGACACTCAGTCCTGTTATACACACAGTGCTGTTATACA
Source organism: Pristiophorus japonicus (assembly GCF_044704955.1). Classification (NCBI taxonomy): domain Eukaryota; kingdom Metazoa; phylum Chordata; class Chondrichthyes; family Pristiophoridae; genus Pristiophorus; species Pristiophorus japonicus. Next base: position 1,693,371 of record NC_092000.1, on the reverse strand, counting down.
CACAGTGCTGGGACACTCAGTCCTGTTATACACACAGTGCTGGGACACTCAGTCCTGTTATACACACAGTGCTGGGAAACTCAGTCCTGTTAGACACACAGTGCTGTGACACTCAGTCCTGTTATACACACAGTGCTGGGAAACTCAGTCCTGTTATACACACAGTGCTGGGACACTCAGTCCTGTTATACACACAGTCAGTGCTGGGACACTCAGTCCTGTTATACACACAGTGCTGGGACACTCAGTCCTGTTATACACACAGTGCTGGGACACTCAGTCCTGTTATACACACAGTGCTGTGACACTCAGTCCTGTTATACACACAGTGCTGGGAAACTCAGTCCTGTTATACACACAGTCAGTGCTGGGACACTCAGTCCTGTTATACACACAGTGCTGGGACACTCAGTCCTGTTGTACACACAGTGCTGGGAAACTCAGTCCTGTTATACACACAGTGCTGGGACACTCAGTCCTCTTATACACACAGTCAGTGCTGGGACACTCAGTCCTGTTATACACACAGGGCTGGGACACTCAGTCCTGTTATACACACAGTCAGTGCTGGGACACTCAGTCCTGTTATACACACAGTCAGTGCTGGGACACTCAGTCCTGTTATACACACAGTCAGTGCTGGGACACTCAGTCCTGTTATACACACAGTGCTGGGACACTCAGTCCTGTTATACACACACTGCTGGGACACTCAGTTCTGTTATACACACAGTGCTGGGAGATTCAGTCCTGTTATACACACACTGCTGGGACACTCAGTCCTGTATTACACACAGTCAGTGGTGGGGCACTCAGTCCTGTTATACACTCACTGCTGGGACACTCAGTCCTGTATTACACACAGTCAGTGCTGGGACACTCAGTCCTGTTATACACACAGTGCTGGGAAACTCAGTCCTGTTATACACACAGTCAGTGCTGGGACACTCAGTCCTGTTATACACATAGTGCTGGGACACTCAGTCCTGTTATACACACACTGCTGGGACACTCTGTTCTGTTATACACACAGTGCTGGGACACTCAGTCCTGTTATACACACAGTGCTGGGACACTCAGTCCTGTTATACACACAGTGCTGGGACGCTCAGTCCTGTTATACACACAGTGCTGGGACACTCAGTCCTGTTATACACACAGTGCTGGGACAGTCCTGTTATACACACAGTCAGTGCTGGGACACTCAGTCCTGTTATACACACAGTCAGTGCTGGGACACTCAGTCCTGTTATACACACAGTGCTGGGACACTCAGTCCTGTTATACACACACTGCTGGGACACTCAGTTCTGTTATACACACACTGCTGGGACACTCAGTTCTGTTATACACACAGTGCTGGGACACTCAGTCCTGTTATACACACAGTGCTGGGACATTCAGTCCTGTTATACACACAGTGCTGGGGCGCTCAGTCCTGTTATACACACACTGCTGGGACACTCAGTCCTGTATTACACACAGTCAGTGCTGGGACACTCAGTCCTGTTATACACACAGTGCTGGGACACTCAGTCCTGTTATACACACAGTCAGTGCTGGGACACTCAGTCCTGTTATACACACAGTCAGTGCTGGGACACTCAGTCCTGTTATACACACAGTCAGTGCTGGGACACTCAGTCCTGTTATACACACAGTCAGTGCTGGGACACTCAGTCTTGTTATACACACAGTGCTGGGACACTCAGTCCTGTTATACACACAGTGCTGTGACACTCAGTCCTGTTATACACACAGTGCTGGGACACTCAGTCCTGTTATACACACAGTCAGTGCTGGGACACTCAGTCCTGTTATACACACAGTGCTGAGACACTCAGTCCTGTTATACACACAGTCAGTGCTGGGACACTCAGTCCTGTTATACACACAGTGCTGGGACACTCAGTCCTGTTATACACACAGGGCTGGGACACTCAGTCCTGTTATACACACAGTCAGTGCTGGGACACTCAGTCCTGTTATACACACAGTGCTGTTATACACACAGTGCTGGGACACTCAGTCCTGTTATACACACAGTGCTGGGACACTCAGTCCTGTTATACACACAGTCAGTGCTGGGACACTCAGTCCTGTTATACACACAGTCAGTGCTGGGACACTCAGTCCTGTTATACACACAGTCAGTGCTGGGACACTCAGTCGTGTTATACACACAGTGCTGGGACACTCAGTCCTGTTATACACACAGTGCTGTGACACTCAGTCCTGTTATACACACAGTCAGTGCTGGGACACTCAGTCCTGTTATACACACAGTCAGTGCTGGGACACTCAGTCCTGTTATACACACAGTGCTGAGACACTCAGTCCTGTTATACACACAGTCAGTGCTGGGACACTCAGTCCTGTTATACACACAGTGCTGGGACACTCAGTCCTGTTATACACACAGTCTGTGCTGGGACACTCAGTCCTGTTATACACACAGTGCTGAGACACTCAGTCCTGTTATACACACAGTCAGTGCTGGGACACTCAGTCCTGTTATACACACAGTGCTGGGACACTCAGTCCTGTTATGCACACAGTGCTGGGACACTCAGTCCTGTTTTAAATATCTATCTTATACCCTGTGCTTTCTGCTTTGCTCACTATAAAAATTTAAAGGAAGACAACTGATTGTGAGACAAACGAAAGTGTCCTGCATGGAGTTGCCCTGACTGGAGCAAGTGTTACAAATGCTGCCAGTGATCTGAGGCAGCTCCGATTCAATCGCTAATCCTGGGCAAAGGTTCTATATAAAGAGGGACCTTTTCTCACATTCTAAAACCAGTTTATTATATAGCATGTGACATCACTGTAAAGCAGCCGGTTACAGCTCTCGGTATTGAATGCACAGTTGCTGATGGATGTGCATGGCTTTCCATAGGCTTTGTCTTTGGCCCCTCCATTTCTGGCACATAATAAATGTCCATATAACATGATTCCAAAACATCTCCGTTCAAGTTTTTAATCTTGTTTAAAATAAATTTTGTTTGCTATGATATATTATTTTAGCAATGTTGGAGTACTGAGACACCCACCACAGTAAGTACAACAACATTTGCAAACAGGGGGCAAATGTCATGTGATCTAATCGCATGATCAAGTGTCACATGATTAACTGTCTCTCTCACACGGAGCAGGATGTACAAGGAGACTGTTTATTTACACATACACACAGCATGGGTATACAGGAAGGCAGACTGTATCCAAAGAGACACACATGCATGCGCACACACACACACTGAGCAGGGTACACAGGCAATTTAAGAGTCACGCTTGATCGCACCCTGTCATATAGACAATATCTCCAGAACCTTGGGCAGAAACTAAAGAGTCGGGTCAACGTGATCCAGAAACTGGCCGGATCCACATGGGGAGCGGACACTCGAACCCTGGGTACGCCAGCACTCGCCCTGGTGTACTCTACAGTGGAGTACTGCTCTCCGACATGGCTGTTAAGTCCGCATGTCAAATCCGTTGATGTCCAGCTGAATCCTACTCTGAGAATTATCACCGGTACGCTTTTATCAACACCAACACCGTGGCTCCCCGTGCTTGTAATCATCGCACCACCGGCCGTGTATGCCGTGAATACGCAGTCTCCGAGAGTATAACCGTTACACCAGCAAAGACAGGCCGATCCAGGCCGACTTGAACAACCTGCTACCAACCCCTCTGAGATCCAGAAGGCCATTTTGGACCGTCACCAAAGCCTTTCAGCAACCTCCCCTCAGCCTGGATGACCGAAGGCGAAGTGCTTGGAAGAACTGCGACATACGGAATGGATTCCTTATCGAGGAGCCCACAGTACAACCTGAAGGATCAAATCTTCCTCACAAACAGTGGGCAACCATCGACCGCCTCAGAACTGGTCACGGTCGATGCTGCCATCTTCTCCATAGGTGGGAGATTAAAGCCTCCCCATCATGTGACTGTGGAGCTCCTAGTCAGACCCTGGAGCATTGAGCACTGCCCTCAGGACATTTGCAGGCAGCCTACAAGATGACCATGCTGTTAAGCCGGAAGCTTTGGCCTGGATATCTGACTGAGATAATTGATAGACAGGCAAATAATCCAAGTTCAATGCAACGCATACATAGATAGAGACAGGGGTGGGTAAAGTCGGAGAAAATTCAATAACCTAAGCACACACACAAAGCAGAGTGGGAATGAATCCCAGTAACACACATACTCTGTGTGGTAATTACATGTTGCTTTAGTGGTGATATAGGATAGGTTGTGGTGAGCTGAGAGTTGTGTAACTAAACGGCTCATTACTTTCCCTCTGTTGTGTCAGTCTCAGATATGCAGCTATGATAAAGCCTGCCCGTTACCTTAAGAAGTCATTCACAATGATAACAACAACAACTTGCATTTATATAGCACCTTTTACATAGTTAAAAACATCCCAAGGGCTCCACTGAGGCGTAATCAAAAAATGGTCAGAGAGCCAAAGAAGGAAATATGAGGAGCGGTGACCAGATGCTTGGTCAAAGTTTGGTTTTAAGGATGGTCTTAAAATAGGGGAGTGTTGTGGAGAGACTAAGCTGGTTTGAGGAGGAATTTCAGTGTGTGAAGCCCAGGTGGTTGAAGACACAGTTGCCAATGGTGGGGTGAATGCACAAGAGCCAGAGTTGGAGGAACAGAACGTTTGGGGGTGGAATGTAGGACTGGAGGGGATCACAAAGTTCGAGAGGGTGAGGCCATGGAAAGATGACAATGATCATTTTAAATTGGAGGTGGAGGACTGGGAGCCAATGTCGGTCAGTGAGGACCGAGGTGGTGGGTGAATGGGATTGGTGTGGATAGGATACAACCTCCCATACAGCGGGCGGAAGATAGGAGGCTGGCCAGGAGAACCTTGGATCGAGTCTGGAAGTGACAATGGCTGAGGTTTCACCGGCAATGGGCTGAGGTGGTAGTGGAAGGTGGAAGTGTGCGGTGTTTGTGATGGAGAGGAGATAGGGTCAAACAGGAGTCAGAGCTTACAAAGTCTGGTTCAGCCTAATTTGTTGTTCATAGTGTTTAACTGGAGGAAATTGCAGTTTATCCAAGACTACATGGTGGACAAAAGCTGACAACCCAGTGGCAGTGAAAGGATTGATTGAGGGAGGTGATGGAGCTGGGTGTCACCAGCGTACACGTGGAAGGGGAGCCCATGTCTGCAGGTGATGTCACCAAAGAGCAGCATGTAGATGAGGAAGAGGGGAGCAAGGGAGATCCTTAGGGAAGGTAACGGTGCAGAGCTGGGAAGAGATCTGTAGCTAGAGATGTTCTGGCTGCAATTGAATAGGTCAGAGTGAAACCAATTGAGGGCCATGACACTGAGTTGGATAACAGAGGAGAGTTGTTGGAGCAGGGTGGTGTGGTCGACCTGGTCAAAGGCTGCAGAGAAGTCAAGAACAGATAATGCTTCTTAGCCAGAGTCACAAAGAATGTTGTTAATAACTTGGTTGTGGCCAGGTCGGCACTGTGGCTATGATATGATTAGAGAGATTCAAACAAAGAATTACAGGAGAGCTGAACACAGATTTGGGAAGCGACGACACATTTTAGGATTTTTGAGAGGAAAGGGAGGTTAGAGACGGAGCGGTAGTTTTCAGGATGAAAGGAGTCAAGCATAGGTTATTTGAGGAGGGGGTGATGATGGTGGTATGGTAAGGAGGAGAACAGTACTGAAGGAGAGGGAACCATTTACAATGTCAGCTACCATGGGGCCAGCTGGTCGGCAGTTTAGTGGGAATAAAGTCAAGGGAGCAGGAAGTGGATCTGGTGGATAAGCTGAGCTCAGAGAGGGTATGCGGGAAGATGAGATGTAATGAGAGACCTGAGTTCAGGGCTAGGGTGGGATGGACATGAGGGAGGTTTAACCATCAAATTTTGAAGGAAGGGCTTTGGATGTTCAGTCGTTGAGTATAGTCAAGGTTGAGATCGATAGATTTTTGGACTCGAGGGATATGGGGATCGGGCGGGAAAGTGTGGAGTTGAGGTCGATGATGACCATGATCTTATTGAATGGTGGAGCACGCTCGAGGGGCCGAATGGCCTACTCCTGCTCCTAATTCTTATGTTCTTAAGTGTTTTATCTGTGCTGAAGATTATCTGGTGCAGTAAGTAATCGGCAGCCTGTGGTGGTCGAAGGTGGGAATGTTTCAGTATTGTATTGAAGCGTTGGGTCTTGTATCGCTCCATTCTTGGCCAGGATTGAATGAGGGTTAAACAGGATGAGCTTTTGAACTCTGCTCTTGTCCGTCAGGAGCCGCTCTGGTGATCAGGAGCCGTCCCACTGGGATAGTTGTTAGCTGAGTGGTTTTTAGCTAATGTCTAATAGCTGAAGATGAAAATGATTGGATTGAAAAGGATGTCACGGTGGTTTACTGGCACACCAGTGGTGCATGGGCTGTGCATTCACATCACTGAGACCCTGAGCCCAGCCATGGTAGGATGCAGAGAGGTTAAGCAAAGTCTGGGTGCTTTACCACAGGCAGCAGAAGGCTACAGAAGGAGAGTTGTGCCTCGATCACTCCAGGGTCCCTCCCACTGATCGGTTCGGCTTAGCACTGCCAAAGAGGAGAGACTTGCATTCTCAACCACAATAGAGAATGGTTTGGAACTTCAGTTTATAAAGGGCAAATCGAGAAGGATTTCATCATAATTTTAAAAATTAAAAGTTCACCTCATGGTAAATGGAACAATATTCTTCTGAGGGACTTTTCAAAAAATGAACCCACTTGATTTATTTCTTCCTCTATATAACGATACGTTGGTTTCTGCTGCTCACGAAGGCTGTGGGAGCAGCAGAGTTGGGCAGGAGCCCACGGCTGCTCCCGTGTTTTGCTCAACTCAGTAGATGCTGATTTTTGTGACACAGCCCTCGAGCCCTGGGCCTCCTGATAAACACACAGCTGGGAGTTCAGTGAAGGTAGCTGGAGCGGGGCCAGCCCTGGTGTTCTGTGAAGGAGGCCCCAGAATTGGCCCTTGCCCCAGGCCTTGAGGTAAGCAGCCCGTGTGCTCAGCCTGCAATTTTGAATCTGAAAAGACATGAAGCTGGACTTATCTGTAAAGTACTCGCACTCCCAGAAAACATAAAGCCTTTCTGAAGATTTATAATGCTGAATTTTAAGAAATAGGAGCAGGCGTAGGCCACTCAGCCTTAAGAAAGTAAAATAATTTGAGGCAGGGATTGGTACTGAGTTCTATTATTCCAGAGTCAAAATCTTCACCTTGATACCTTGTCACAGCTTTCACTTTTTTTCGGAGAAGCTGTTATGACCATCAAAGAGTCAATTCCGCCACACTCAGGATATTTTTATAAACCTATCCCTTCCCGTCCTGCCTGCAGTTTTCCAAATGTGTTCCGACGCAGAGGTCCCCAGGAATTTGTATTTCCTCAGGCCAGGCAGCATCCCAGTGAATCTGTTCTCGAAACCTCCATATCCTTTCTGTGGTGTGGAGCACAATACTGTGCACAGCACTCTAACTGAGGTCTCATTCAGGTTTTATACAGGCTTATCATTAACTCTTGGCTTTTATGTTCTACACCTCTTGCGATAAAACCTATTGCTGTTTCTCACAGCTATAACAGCCCCAGGTGTTGCCTTTAGTGCCTTGTGACCCTGTCCCCCCCCCCAATCCCTCTCTTTCCCAGCCCCGAGCCCACTCCCATTCACAGTATTATCAACATTCACCTTGCACTCAATCCCATCTGCCGATGTTTAGCCCAGTCCCCATTCCGTCAAAATCTTTTCACAGCTTCTTTTGGTCTTCTAAAGAATGAACCATACTTCCTGTTTTGGTTTTCAAATTTCGCTCTGGGTTTTGATACACACAGTGAACAGAAGTGAGCCCAGAACTGAATCCTGTGGGACACCATAACACACTTTTTCTCTTCTAATCAATTCTCCATCCCCCCTAATGCTGTACCCCTTCATTTTCTTCAGTAATCTGACACCCTCTTCAAACATAAACATTCGCCTTGGCAAGGCTACACAGATACGGTGCCATTTCCCATAAATTGTTCCTCTTTGAGAGTTTTTGATCTCAGTATTTCACACATCCTAACTGCCTGATTATGATGTAACAAGCTGCACATTATGTAAGCCTAGATGTTCATAGTCTATAGAAGAGTTTACTGAGAAGGAGTATTGGGGTGAAGCTACACGTAGCGATCGTGCACAGCTTTGGGCTCATGGCTTTCTATGTCCTGAGTGGTCGCTGTCAGCAGGCCTTCAGGGCAGAGGGTGGGAGTGAGGCCAGGGGTCTTTTGCACAGGGAGGAAGAGAATATTTTAACCAGCCTAGTTATAGCTTGAGACAGCTGAGAAATGACGCAATGGGAGCAGTGAGCTGCAGGGACTTTGAGAGAAACACCATGACAGAAATGAAGCATTTTTGTCTAAAATCTAGCACGGGTTCTTTAATTCTGCCGCAGTATCTGGCAAGCTTCATTCTGAGAAATCCTAGCCCAGCTTAAATTCAAACGCCTGTCACAATATTTAGTCATGTTGCCTGAGCAAGGAACCAATCCATTCAATTCTGATATGAACATTTTGTGTGATTTGTACAAATCTGTGTTTGATTGGCAACTCCTTTTCTATTTAAATTCAGATACGGGTCCTAGTAACTATTTTGAAGGTATTTATGTGCCTGTATTTTTAACAGTGAGTCTGTGTGAAACCATCAAAGGCAGTTACTCAGACCAGATAATTTCCATAAGCTGGTGAGGAAATTGGTTTATATTTACTTAATAAATAGTTTGACAGTTCAAGCCAAAGATAACATTGAGTGCAGTGTTACTCTGCTGCCTTCTGAAGACTTAGGTGGATCCTTAGTTCAGCAACCAGCAGCTGAAGTAATGTGAAAAGGGTTCTCTCTTACTTGGTTACACTGAATTTACCGAGATAGCTCGCCAAGTGAAGCTACCTGCGACATAGTCAGCTATCAGAGTATCAGAAACACAAAAACATAACATGGTGACACTGCCCCTTTAATACAGTGACCCCATCTCTTCAATATAGTGACACTGCCCCTTTAAGCAATCATGGAGCAACATCTCCCTCCATGCTAAGAGTAAGCATGGACACAGCCTCTTCCCACTCTCGTCCCTCCCTTTGGACACTGCCCTGGGCCTGAGATGACCACTATCCCGAGGAGAGCTGGGATTTGTGGTGAGTGTTGAAATGTTTGTTGTTGAGCAATTGTGTGTCCTGGAGGTAACCTGCACCTCACTGACTGCTGCAGACACTTTTGCTGGCAGATCATCGAATACAAGGATCTGACATACGGTGACCTCATTGCAGCACTGCTCAGGAAAGCTTCAAACAGACACAAGGTAACTGAGGTTTACCATAGTGTGATTTGCAAAGTGCTTCCTTTACAGGTGGAAGCAAAGATATTACTGGATTGTACGCAAGGGATTGAGGGCACAGCTTTGTACCATTAGCAACCAGGGCAGGTGCACACACCTTCCTAATGTGCCCACCTTCTGCCAAGGAGAGTCCACCTCTTTCATTGGTAGTTTGGTCCTGAATCAGTCCAGAGAGGCTTCCCTCTGAAGCTCCACAGCCCAGCCCGGCCACCCTGCTGCTGGTCTCCTGTGGCTCTTAGCACCCTGACCCTGACCAGCCATCCTGGCTGCTTCCTGTAGCTCCAGACACCCAGGCCCAGTATAACCATGTGAGATCCAAACCCTGTAACTTCTAACCCAGTGAAATCAGTAAGGACTGTCAGCAATCTGCATTGTGCAGCAACACTGTAAGTCTGTGAATCCGTAACACACAGTTACAGGGCAAATCTCCTCCATGACTGCAAGAAAGGCTGGAAGGTGGGACTGAGTCTCAGAGTGTTAGTGCCTGTCGAATGCAGGTGTCACTGAAAGGAATAACATGGAAAGCCCTTCCACAAATGTTCACATTACTCTTGGAAATGTGCAGAAAGGTTAACAATTCTGTTAAGACGACATCGCAGTAACTGGTCTCATCTGCAATTCACAGCAACCTCAAAAGCTGTTGTAAGAAACCAATACTGTCGTGGTAACTTGAAGAGGTTCACTGGTAAAGGATAGTTATTAAATCAACCAGATCACCTGGACCCATACCCCAGTGAGAGTCAGTGTGTGTGGGACCCGTACCCCAGTGAGAGTCAGTGTGTGTGGGACCCGTACCCCAGTGAGAGTCAGTGTGTGTGGGACTGTACCCCAGTGAGAGTCTGTGTGTGTGGGACTGTACCCCAGTGAGAGTCAGTGTGTGTGGGACTGTACCCCAGTGAGAGTCAGTGTGTGTGGGACCGTACCCCAGTGAGAGTCAGTGTGTGTGGGACCGTACCCCAGTGAGAGTCAGTGTGTGTGGGACCGTACCCCAGTGAGAGTCAGTGTGTGTGGGACTGTACCCCAGTGAGAGTCAGTGTGTGTGGGACCCGTACCCCAGTGAGAGTCAGTGTGTGTGGGACTGTACCCCAGTGAGAGTCAGTGTGTGTGGGACTGTACCCCAGTGAGAGTCAGTGTGTGTGGGACCAGTACCCCATTGAGAGTCAGTGTGTGTGGGACTGTACCCCAGTGAGAGTCAGTGTGTGTGGGACTGTACCCCAGTGAGAGTCAGTGTGTGTGGGACTGTACCCCTGTGAGAGTCAGTGTGTGTGGGACCTGTACCCCTGTGAGAGTCAGTGTGTGTGGGACCTGTACCCCAGTGAGAGTCAGTGTGTGTGGGACTGTACCCAAGTGAGAGTCAGTGTGTGTGGGACTGTACCCCATTGAGAGTCAGTGTGTGTGGGACTGTACCCCTGTGAGAGTCAGTGTGTGTGGGACTGTACCCCTGTGAGAGTCAGTGTGTGTGGGACCTGTACCCCAGTGAGAGTCAGTGTGTGTGGGACTGTACCCAAGTGAGAGTCAGTGTGTGTGGGACCCGTACCCCAGTGAGAGTCAGTGTGTGTGGGACCCGTACCCCAGTGAGAGTCAGTGTGTGTGGGACCCGTACCCCAGTGAGAGTCAGTGTGTGTGGGACCCGTACCCCAGTGAGAGTCAGTGTGTGTGGGGACGCGGACAGAGACTCTGATGAAAAAGTAGATGAGATAAAATGAAAGGTGAATTTTCTGGTGGTTACCAATGTAAGCAGTGTTGTGGAGAGGATTTGCCCCAGCTCACAGACAGTCTGCTGTCAGTGTCACCTCAGCACTTGGCACCAGATGTGAAGGACAGGATGCTGGGACGGAGCAGCAGAGAGGGGAACACAAATAGAGAGCTTGCTCTTGCTGCTCTCAGTGCAGGCTGCGACCTCTGCTTTCACATTCTGCCCCCTTGTTTAGTCATCTCAGTACCATGTCACTTTCACATGTAATCATACCACATCAGATAGCATCATGAGACTCAACGATGTCTGAATTGCAGTGTGGAGCAACAGCGGCTATTCACCAGAATGTTATTTATTCTGGAGGAGAGTGGAGCTGTTTCTGCTTTTCATTGCGATACATCGAGTGGGTCATCGCCCCAGACTGACTGTCCCTTTCAATCACCGCATGTGCTGCACGATCGCGAGCTGTATCATGTGGGGGACAGCATCTTTAGGATTACAGAAATGGAATGGCCCATCCCAAACCCAGCACAACGCACATGCCTGTGTCCCATGGGGGTCATAGGACACAACTTGCACAGCAAGAGGGCCGATTGCCTGAATCAGGTGAGCATTTCTGTCCACTATCGCTTGGTGGCAGCCAGATCAGGCTCAGGCTGCTTGACCTTTTCTGACCCTGTTAGTGATGCGGCCACACTGCTTCCACAATGTGGTGCTGGTATCCTCTCGTCCTTTCTGTGTGCATCATCTAAAATACAGAGAGTGCAGCTCAGTGACTGGACTCACCCTCAGGCCCAGCTCATACTGGAGCCGGTGTTATCCTGTGTAACTCACTCCAGCCGGTGTTATCCTGTGTAACTCACTCCAGCCAGTGTTATCCTGTGTAACTCACTCCAGCCGGTGTTATCCTGTGTAACTCACTCCAGCCGGTGTTATCCTGTGTAACTCACTCCAGCCGGTGTTATCCTGTGTAACTCACTCCAGCCAGTGTTATCCTGTGTAACTCACTCCAGCCGGTGTTATCCTGTGTAACTCACTCCAGCCGGTGTTATCCTGTGTAACTCCAGCCGGTGTTATCCTGTGCAACTCACTCCAGCCTGTGTTATCCTGTGTAACTCCAGCCGGTGTTATCCTGTGTAACTCACTCCAGCCGGTGTTATCCTGTGTAACTCCAGCCGGTGTTATCCTGTGTAACTCACTCCAGCCTGTGTTATCCTGTGTAACTCCAGCCGGTGTTATCCTGTGTAACTCCAGCCAGTGTTATCCTGTGTAACTCACTCCAGCCGATGTTATCCTGTGTAACTCCAGCCTGTGTTATCCTGTGTAACTCACTCCAGCCAGTGTTATCCTGTGTAACTCACTCCAGCCGGTGTTATCCTGTGTAACTCACTCCAGCCGGTGTTATCCTGTGTAACTCACTCCAGCCGGTGTTATCCTGTGTAACTCCAGCCGGTGTTATCCTGTGTAACTCCAGCCGGTGTTATCCTGTGTAACTCACTCCAGCCGGTGTTATCCTGTGTAACTCCAGCCTGTGTTATCCTGTGCAACTCACTCCAGCCGGTGTTATCCTGTGTAACTCCAGCCGGTGTTATCCTGTGTAACTCACTCCAGCCTGTGTTATCCTGTGTAACTCACTCCAGCCTGTGTTATCCTGTGCAACTCACTCCAGCCGGTGTTATCCTGTGTAACTCCAGCCAGTGTTATCCTGTGTAACTCACTCCAGCCGGTGTTATCCTGTGTAACTCACTCCAGTCGGTGTTATCCTGTGTAACTCACTCCAGTCGGTGTTATCCTGTGTAACTCACTCCAGCCAGTGTTATCCTGTGTAACTCACTCCAGCCGGTGTTATCCTGTGTAACTCCAGCCTGTGTTATCCTGTGTAACTCACTCCAGCCTGTGTTATCCTGTGTAACTCACTCCAGCCTGTGTTATCCTGTGTAACTCACTCCAGCCGGTGTTATCCTGTGCAACTCACTCCAGCCGGTGTTATCCTGTGTAACTCCAGCCGGTGTTATCCTGTGTAACTCACTCCAGCCGGTGTTATCCTGTGTAACTCCAGCCGGTGTTATCCTGTGTAACTCACTCCAGCCTGTGTTATCCTGTGTAACTCCAGCCAGTGTTATCCTGTGTAACTCACTCCAGCCGGTGTTATCCTGTGTAACTCACTCCAGCCGGTGTTATCCTGTGTAACTCACTCCAGCCGGTGTTATCCTGTGTAACTCACTCCAGCCGGTGTTATCCTGTGTAACTCACTCCAGCCGGTGTTATCCTGTGTAACTCACTCCAGCCGGTGTTATCCTGTGTAACTCACTCCAGCCGGTGTTATCCTGTGTAACTCACTCCAGCCGGTGTTATCCTGTGTAACTCACTCCAGCCGGTGTTATCCTGTGTAACTCCAGCCGGTGTTATCCTGTGTAACTCCAGCCGGTGTTATCCTGTGTAACTCCAGCCGGTGTTATCCTGTGTAACTCCAGCCTGTGTTATCCTGTGTAACTCCAGCCTGTGTTATCCTGTGTAACTCCAGCCTGTGTTATCCTGTGTAACTCCAGCCAGTGTTATCCTGTGTAACTCCAGCCTGTGTTATCCTGTGTAACTCACTCCAGCCGGTGTTATCCTGTATATATTAATATTTTAGAAGAATGTAAGATCAATGTGTTATGTATGTAAACTTTACTAAGGTGTAAGACTTGCCACCAGGGGACACACCTGTGGGAGACCCAAGGGTCACCTGCACACCCCGGGTAAACAGGTATAAAAGGCAGGCTACCATGTGGCTTCCTCACTCTGGGGTTACATTACAGAGACCAGTTTGAGCTTACAGTATAGTCTTGTGGAGTTATTCTGAACATCATACAATGCAAATGGTATTCAGGGTTTTGAGGTCCAGGTTTTGCTATTTGTCATTGCGAGATTTATGACCTATTTATTATTGTTCCACTCAGTTCCATTTGCACATGCATTGAAAAGCTGCTATGTTGCGCCTGTGTAATATTTCTGTAATACCTATGTATAAATATATGGAGTCGAACTATTACGGTTAGGTCAGACTGAGGTCAGGGTTAGATCCCTTGTGATAACCTCTTTCAATACAGGCCAGAGAAACCACGAGACCTATTTAATGCAGAAACTAGCAGCAGTGAAAGAGCTGGTTCTGTCTCACCCCACTATTTCACAGCGACCCAACACGTGTGGGATTGATCGTTGTGGTGCTGTGAAATATTGGACACCCAAGTGCTTACATTTTAACTGGGGATAAGGGCTTCCGAGTGGGTGGAAAATATCCTACAGGAACTAACATTCTCCTGCCCAATTCTGGTGCAATCGTAGAAATAGTATTAACATAGCAGACAGCATTGGCGTGATGATTCCATTGTAAGTTTGATCAAAGGGACAATGGTAATCTGGGTATGGATTTGGCTGAGGGATAGGAGGCAGAACCCTAACCCTAACCCTACATGCAATGGTGAATAGATGGTTTTCTGACTGGAGAGAAGTATGCCGAGGGGTTCTCCAGGGTTCCGTATTAGGACCATTGCTTTTCTGGTTATATATAAATGAGCTGGACTTGGGTGTAGGGAGTACAATTTCAAAGTTTACGTTTGATACAAAACTCGGCAGTGTAGTGAGTAGTGAGGAGGATAGTACGAGATGCAGGAGGGCATCGACTGACTGGTGAGATGGGCAGGCACATGGCAGGTGCAATTTAATGCGGATAAGCGTGAAGTGATGCACTTTGACAAAAACAACACGGAGAGGCGGTATAATCTAAACGTATTATTTTGAGGGGGTGCAAGAGCAGAGGGACCGGGGGGAGCATATTCACAAACCTTTGAATGAAGCAGGACAAGATGATAAGGTGGTTAAGAAAGCGTATGGGATACTTGGCTTTAAATAGGACATTGAATACAAAAAAGAAGGCAGTTATGCTAAACCTTTATAAACTGCTGGCCAGGCCTCAGCTGGAGTATTGTGGCCAACGCTGGGCGCTGCATTTTAGGAATTATGTCAAGGCCTTCGAGAGGGTGCAGAGGAGATTTACTCGAATGGTACCAGGGATGAGAGCCTTCAGTTATGTGGGGAGATTGGAGATGCTGGGGTTGTTCTGCTTGGAGCAGAGAAGGTTAAAGGGAGATTTAACAGAGGTGTAATAGAGGATAACTAAAGAAAGGGTAGGGCCTATTAGAGACCATGAGGGTAATCTGTGTGTGGAGGCGGAAGATGTGGGTATGGTCTTTAATGAATACTTTGCGTCTGTTTTCACAAAGGAAAGGGGCAATGCAGACACTATTATCGAGGAGGAGGAGGAGTGTGAAATATTTGTTGAATTAAACATAGTGAGAGAGAAGGTATTAAGGGTTTTAACAGCTTTGAAAGTGGATAAGTCCCCAGGCCCGGATGAAATGTATCCCAGGCCGCTAAGTGAAGCAAAAGAGGAAATAGCGGAGGCTCTGACCATCATTTTCCAATCCTCTCTGGCTACAGGTGCGGTGACCGAGGATTGAAGGACTGCTAATGTTGTACCTTTGTTTAAAAAGGGAGAAAGGGATAGACTGAGTAATTACAGGCCAGTCAGCCTAACCTCGGTGGTGGGAAAATTATTGGAAAAAATCCTGAAGGACAGGATAAATCTTCACTTAGAAAGACACGGATCAAGGACAGTCAGCACGGATTTGTTAAGGAAAGATCGTGTCTGACTATCTTGATTGAATTTTTCGAGGAGGTAACCAGGAGGGTCGATGAGGGCAGTGCGTATGGTGTAGTGTATATGGATTTTAACAAAGCTTTTGATAAGGTCCCACATGGTAAACTGGTCACGAATGTAAAATCCCATGGGATCCAGGGCAAAGTGGCAAGTTGGATCCAAAATTGGCTCAGAGACAGGAAGCCAAGGGTAATGGTTGATGGGTGGTTTGCGACTGGAAGGATGTTTCCAGTGGGGTTCCGCAGGGCTCAGTGCTGGGTCCCTTGCTTTATGTGATATACATTAATGATCTCGACGGGAATATAGGGGGTATGATTAAGAAGTTTGCAGATGATACTAAAATCGACTGTGTGGTTGATAATGAAGAAGAAAGCTGTGGACTGCAGGAAGATATCAATGTCCTTACCCCCTTGGCTGTGACGTTACCTTTCGACTTCTTTCTACTTCTTTTTGCCTTCTCCCTGTAGCTGCACCGGTCGGCCTCGACGTCCCCGGAACTCGCTCCTCCTCCGACTAGCTCTCCGACCACGAACTCCCGCTGGCCTTTATTGTTTCTTTGTTATTGTTTCTTTGTTAATTCGATCTGTACTTCACCAGTGATCAATTTAGGCCAGTGTGGATATATATATAAGGAAAGGGGAACAAAATTGAACACGAATGGCAAACTCATCTCTATTGTATAGTTATTTGAATCACCTATGAATGTAGCATAATATTGTGCAGTCCTACACTTGGAACAATTAGCCCTTGTTGTAAATGGATATTTTGTTATATTAACTTTACAGGGGTTGGATTTCCGCAGGGATTCTCCCGATTGTCTACTGGACTTTGGCAGAAGATCTGCGGCACCCCGGAGAAATAGCGTAAACGTGGATCTTCTGCTGAAGTTATGACAGACAATTGGGAGAACCTCATGGAAATTCAACTCCAAACGGTTTATATCTGTAGCCATTAAGAATATGTGTTAAATTTATATGCCTCTTTATTGAATAATCCAGTCATATAAAAAAATTATTAAAGCCTTTATGTACATAACAATGGTTCAGCCAGTTTTTGACATTTAAACCCATAGCCTAGATTTTTCAAATTAGTTTCACTCAAAACATGGAGGTTAACTGAGCAAAACCAACTGGAAATTGTAGGGAACTGTCATGTCCGATTAAGTTTCTGCTGGCATTTTCTTCTGGCATCAATGGCTACTGCCAGTTTGATTGTTTGCATATGTAAATAAGGCCCTAATGAGATTGCACTTATAAATGAAGCCCTAATGAGTGCCAGGTTATTGCTGATTCATCTACCTGCCTGTATGAAAAGAGTATCCAATGTTAGCAACGCTTATTACTAGGGCAGCATGTCAGCTGCCTCGATAAATCTGGTGCCATACTTCCACACAGCACCGGGCCCGGAGGTTTCAAGGGTTTTTAAAAGAGCCCTGTTTGAAGACTGCAACAAGATGTTTACACCCATTTATTCATGATTTTTTTTCCTGATTTCTTCCTTGTGATATCTGTTGAGCAACTGCCATTTTTGCCCAAATCTCCTTAATAATTTCCCTTTACTTGTCTTCCTTGTATGCTCAAAAAATGGAACAACAGAGGGATGCAAATCAAATCAAACCTCCTCACAAAAGACGAGGTGTAGATTAATTGGAATACTAAAATTTTTTCCCCCTATTGAGAGGATCACAGTCCTGTATAGGAAATGCATCCTTGAATCCCATGACCTAGAAATTCTATGGTGCCATACCTCTTTTTCAGGTGCTAAACGGGCTAAGTCTCCAGTATAGTGGACAGGAAGCATGTGCTCATTACGAGCCTGCCAAATTGGATTGAGTTTCTCCATTGGAGTCAGAAACGCACACCAGAAGTATTTAAAACACTGAATATCTTATTTAAACTAGGCTCCTACCCTTCTTGTAGGATCTTTTTCTGATTTTGGTATGCTCCAGCACCTGACTCGTCACGTGCTGAACTTTCCCAGCAACACGTTACACTATCTGGCAGAAAGGGCCCCTGGCCAGCGCTATTTAAAGGGATCATGCTCAGATGTTACTGGTTTGTTATTTGCGGCTGCTGTTTAGCTTCTGGGCGTTTTGGTGTGTTTTATCACTTTGGAAAATTCAGTTTGTCTGCACTAAACAAGATTTTGCTAGTGCTGCACTGTTGTTGACTGCCTCATAAATGGTTTGACTACACTCATGGGTAGTCTCATAGGGCTGCCTACAGGGCTGGAGGAAGAGGAGGGGGAACAGCAAGGAAGAGAGCAGGAGCAGCTGTCACAAGAGGGAGGAGGAGGATTAGGGCACTGCGCAGGAAACCATATCGACAGCGGGTATTCAGGGAGCAGTTCTTCTGCATTAACTTAACTGTGAAGCAATTACTGAGGTGTCTTTGCTTAACAAAGGAAGCTATCACCAAGCTATGTCACCTGCTGCACCCACAACTCAAGCTTTGCACCAGGGCATCAACAGATCTACCTGTGGCTGTCAAGGGCACCATTTTTTTTTTTATTCGTTGCCAATCTTTCCAATTCTTTGTCAGATCATCTTGTCAGATTACAAACGCCAGAGGTCACCTTGCACACATCAAGGATCACTCTGCGTCAATGCTCTTAGCCAAAAGGCCTAGAGCTACTGCACCGTTCCTGGAAGTACTGCAATACCAGGTTCATGCCATGGAGGTGGATGTGTGCCCCCCACACACCTCCGTGGGGGTAGATGGGTCAAGGGCACCATGGTCCTCAATGTTTATGCTACAGACTCCTTTCAGGCTGTAGCAGATGACATCAGCGACATCCGACAGTTCGCAGTCCACCGCTTCATCAGGGTGGTCACTGAGGCTTTCTATGCCAGGAGGAACATCTGCATCTCATTCCCCATAGACAGAGCGAAGCAGGATGAGGGAGCACTGGCTTCACCCACATGGCAGGCTTCCCCAGGGTGCACGGTGCCATAGTCTGCACCCGCATTGCCTTGAGTGCTCCCTGTCGCCAGACTGGCATCGTGATAATGCATTGGGGGAGGGCTAACAAGACAAGGGAATACACATTGCGCTCAATTTTCCCCAAAGCTTTTTTTTGGCGTACTTGAAGAGTTACACCCGATTTTTGGGGGCCCAAGTACGCCAAGAAAATGTTCTAAGTTTCCCAAACTTAGATTTCTTCTTTTTGGCGTGTGGTCTAACCTGTCCTTTAGTTTTACCTGATGGAGCCTTGATCTGCATCAAAAAGATCAGGCTTCTGGAGTATTGTGCACAGTTTTAGTCTCCTAATCTGAGGAAGGACGTTCTTGCTATTGAGGGAGTGCAGCGAAGGTTCACCAGACTGGTTCACCAGACTGATTCCCGGGATGGCAGGACTGACATATGAGGAGAGACTGGATCGACTGGGCCTGTATTCACTGGAGTTTAGAAGGATGAGAGGAGATTTCATAGAAACATGTAAGATTTTGACGGGACTGGACAGGTTAGATGCAGGAAGAATGTTCCCGATGTTGGGGAAGTCCAGAACCAGGGGACACAGTCTAAGGATAAGGGGTAAGCCATTTAGGACCGAGATGAGGAGAAACTTCCTCACCCAGAGAGTTGTTAACCTGTGGAATTCCCTAACGCAGAGAGCTGTTGATGCCAGTTCATTGGATATATTCAAGAGGGAGTTAGATATGGCCCTTATGGCTAAAGGAATCAAGAGGTATGGAGAGAAAGCAGGAAAGGGGTACTGAGGGAATGATCAGCCATGATCTTATTGAATGGTGGTGCAGGCTCGAAGGGTCGAATGGCCTACTCCTGCACCTATTTTCTATGTTTTCTATTTTTTACTGGTCAGGTGGGCAGAACAGTGGCAAATGGAATTCAATCCAGAGAAGTGTGAGGTAATGCATTTGGGGAGGGCTAACAAGTAAAGGGTCGGTTACTGAAGTGTAGAGGAACAAAAGGACCTGGGAGTGTATGTCCACAGATCCCCAAAGGTAGCAGGCTGGGTAGATAAGGTGGTTAATAAGGCATACGGAATACTTGCCTTTATTAGCCGAGACATAGAATACAAGAGCAGGGGGTTATGCTTGAACTGTATAAAACACTGGTTAGGCTACAGCTGGAGTACTGCGTGCAGTTCTGGTCACCACATTACAGGAAAGATGTGATTGCACTGGAGAGGGTACAGGGGAGATTTATGAGGATGCTGCCAGGACTGGAGAATCTAAGCTGTGAGGTCAGATTAGATAGGCTGGATTTGTTTTCATTGGAACAGAGAGGCTGAGGGGAGACCTCATTCAGGTGTATAGAATGATGAGGGGCCTAGATATAGTGGATAGTAAGGGCCTAGTTCCCTTAGCAGAGGGGTCAACAACCAGGGGGCATAGATTTAAAGTAATTGGTAGAAGGTTTGGAGGGAATTTGAGGGGAAATGCCTTCACCCAGAGGGTGGTGGGGGTCTGGAACTCACTGCCTGAAAGGGTGGTAGAGGCAGAAACCCTCAGTACATTTAAAAAGTACTTGGATGTGCACCTGAAGAGCCGAAGTGGGATTAGACTGGACAGCCTCAGTTGGCCGGTGCGGACACGATGGGCCAAAATGGCCTCCTTCTGTGCTGTAAACTTCTATGATTCTATGTGTTCAAAATTATGAAGAATTTTGATGGAGTAGATAAGGACAAGTTAGCAGTAATCAAACATTGATGCAAAAGGTGGTAGAAATGTGGAACTCTCCCACAGAAAGCAGTGGATGCTTGTTCAGTGAATCATTAAGGGATGATGGAGCTAAGGCTGGTGGATGGAGTTAGGATACAGATCAGCCATGAACTCATTGAATGGCAGCGGAACATGTTGGAGAGGCCTTCTCCTGTCCCGATGTTCCTATCACTGGGCCCGGGGTGAAGATGGGCTATATCAAGCTTTGTTTTATCAGTAACACGATCAGTGATTTCCTGCCTGACCTTGATTTTTAACAGTGCCTCATCTCGGAGCAGTTACACAGAAATACAACATATTTTTAATCAGCGATTTTATTTGGTGTGTTTCCGCCAGTGCACTTTGACAACAGATTAAATAAATATAGGCCAAGTCCCTGCAGGACACAAGGTCATCTCCTCATTGCACAAACAGTTAATCCCTGACTTTGACTCACGGGGCAGGAGCTCCAACCCACAGAAACCATCGGGTCCCCACACCATGAGGCCCCTGTCGGTCCCTCTCCCACACCCGGTGAGAAGCTTAGGCCAGCAGGCACTAGGAGCTCGAGGGAACAGACCCCAGCAGTCAGGTGCTTCCGAAGGGAAGGTTGGGAGGGCAGTGGGGATGGAGGGAATTTCAGGGCGGGGTGGGGGGAGTCCCAAGGTTTCCTAGTGGGGCCCAGTTACAATGAACTTACTTTCCTGGCCCTGGCTGCTGTTGGAGCTGGATTGGCCTGGTGGGGAATCCACAATGTCTCCCCGCGCAGGCCACAGGCCTGGGGTTAACATTGCAGTCAGCCCCAGTGACATGATAGGACCACAATATGTAAGGAGGGAGCCCACTGGCTTCCCAGAGCAGGTTATAATTGCAGCCCTGCGAAGGGCAGCGGGATCAGAGCATGGAAAGTTCCCACCACCATTCTCCACCAAGTGTACAGAGTTAAAATTGGCCCTTAAATTGTGGACACTTGAGATTGTTTTTACCTTTCGTTATTTAGCAAAGAGAATCTGGTTTCAAATCCGGCCTCGACTGATGTGATGCAAGGTTCCCCTGGCTAGAAGCTGTAAGGGTGCTGCGTGATATGAGTTTGATTAGCATTAGTCCACTTTCGTAAGCATGGGCCCATAGCACAAATCTATTTCATCACTAAATTACATACATCGTACAGGTACAGTGACGGAAGCTCTCGTAAGTTTGGGACAACTTTACTCTGTAACCCATGCTGTACCTGCCCTGGGAGTGTTTGATGGGGACAGTGTGGAGGGAGTGTTTGATGGACAGTGTGGAGGGAGTGTTTGATGGGGACAGTGTGGAGGGAGTGTTTGATGGGGCAGTGTGGAGGGAGTGTTTGATGGGACAGTGTGGAGGGAGTGTTTGATGGGGACAGTGTGGAGAGAGTGTTTGATGGGGCAGTGTGGAGGGAGTGTTTGATGGGACAGTGTGGAGGGAGTGTTTGATGGGGACAGTGTGGAGAGAGTGTTTGACGGGGACAGTGTGGAGGGAGTGTTTGATGGGGGCAGTGTGGAGGGAGTGTTTGACGGGGCAGTGTGGAGGGAGTGTTTGACGGGGCAGTGTGGAGAGAGTATTTGATGGGACAGTGTGGAGGGAGTGTTTGACGGGGACAGTGTGGAGAGAGTGTTTGATGGGACAGTGTGGAGGGAGTGTTTGACGGGGCAGTGTGGAGGGAGTATTTGATGGGACAGTGTGGAGGGAGTGTTTGACGGGGACAGTGTGGAGAGAGTGTTTGATGGGACAGTGTGGAGGGAGTGTTTGATGGGGACAGTGTGGAGGGAGTGTTTGACGGGGACAGTGTGGAGAGAGTGTTTGACGGGGCAGTGTGGAGGGAGTGTTTGACGGGGACAGTGTGGAGAGAGTGTTTGATGGGACAGTGTGGAGGGAGTGTTTGACGGGGCAGTGTGGAGGGAGTATTTGATGGGACAGTGTGGAGGGAGTGTTTGACGGGGACAGTGTGGAGGGAGTGTTTGATGGGGCAGTGTGGAGGGAGTGTTTGATGGGGACAGTGTGGAGGGAGTGTTTGACGGGGACAGTGTGGAGAGAGTGTTTGACGGGGCAGTGTGGAGGGAGTGTTTGACGGGGCAGTGTGGAGGGAGTATTTGATGGGACAGTGTGGAGGGAGTGTTTGACGGGGCAGTGTGGAGGGAGTGTTTGACGGGACAGTGTGGAGGGAGTGTTTGACGGGGCAGTGTGGAGGGAGTATTTGATGGGACAGTGTGGAGGGAGTGTTTGACGGGGACAGTGTGGAGAGAGTGTTTGATGGGACAGTGTGGAGGGAGTGGACCCTATGTCAGAATGGTCTTGTCCATTGTCTCCACCAATGCTGACTGACCTGCTGAGTGTTTTTAAGCATGTTCTGTCTGTATTGTGGTTTTCCAGTGTTTGTTGTGTTTGATTCTGACACTGGGTGCTTGGAATGGCAACCACAAACTTCCCTAAGCTCCATGAGCTCAAATTGACATTTCAATTTTGATTAAAGGTTTAATAATTTCAGTCAGGATGGGCACAAAGATCAATGAAGCTTCAAGGGAACTTAATCAAATCACACTGGCTATGAAACAAAATGAGCGGGGGGGAGGGGAGGGGAGGGGCTGGGCGTTTAGACATTAATACAGAGAACCCCGAACACTGAAGCTCTACCTGAGAGATGGAGAGCAAAGTAAGCTAGGCTGTCCCTTTAATAGAAAGCGAGGGTAAATCAGGAGGACCGAGGCAACCCGTGCTGCACAGAGCAGGGTCTGGGAACTGGGGGCACATCCTGCAGCTCGTCAATCTACAGACACATCGCAAAGAGCAGTAATAGTCATTACAGTTCAGACCAAGCAATTTTGTTGATAGTTTGGGTTAATTTATATAAATACATATAAGTTGTATATTCATGTAATGTAACACTAATATTATGTATTATAAACATTATTTAAATATAAATAAATATAAAACTCCAGAGGCTGAGAAGGAAATGGCAGGGAAAGAGTTTTTGTGTATTCACATTGAAAATAATCTTTCTACCAGAAGCACTTCATGACCCTGACACAAACATCATCTCCTGGAAATACTCTGTGGGTCAGTCAGCAGCTGTACTGGGCGGGCCGGGGGTCTGGAGAGGGGGCCCGGGGGACTGGAGAGGGGGCTCGGGGGGGGGGGGGGGGAGACTGGGGGGGGGGGGACTGGAGAGGGGGCTCGGGGGGGGCCGACTGGAGGGGGGGGCCGGGGGGTCTGGAGAGGGGGCCCGGGGGGGGGGGATTGGACGGGGGGCCGGGGGGTCTGGAGAGGGGGCCGGGGTTCACCGGGGGGTCTGGAGAGGGGGCCGGGGGGGACTGGAGGGGGGGCCGGGGGGTCTGGAGAGGGGGCCGGGGGTCTGGACAGGGGGCGGGGGGGGTCTGGAGAGGGGGCTCGGGGGGGGGTCTGGAGAGGGGGCTCGGGGGGGGGTCTGGAGAGGGGGCTGGGGCGGGGGGTCTGGAGAGGGGGCCGGGGGGGGGGTCAGGAGAGGGGGCTCGGTGGGGGGGTCTGGAGAGGGGGCTAGGCAGGGGGACTGGAGAGGGGGCTCGGGGGACTGGAGATGGGGCTCGGGGGGGGGGCGCTGGGGGGTCTGGAGAGGGGGCCTGGGGGACTGGAGAGGGGGCTCGGGGGGGGGGGGGGGACTGGAGGGGGGGGCGGGAGGGGGACTGGAGAGGGGGCTCGGGGGGGGGGGGGGGACTGGAGGGGGGGGCGGGAGGGGGACTGGAGAGGGGGCTCGGGGGGGGGGGGGACTGGAGGGGGGGGCCGGGGGGTCTGGAGAGGGGGCCCGGGGGGGGGGGGGGACTGGACGGGGGGCCGGGGGGTCTGGAGAGGGGGCCGGGGTTCACCGGGGGGTCTGGAGAGGGGGCCGGGGGGGTCTGGAGAGGGGGGACTGCAGGGGGGGCCGGGGGGGTCTGGAGAGGGGGCCGGGGGGGGGGGTCTGGAGAGGGGGCTCGGTGGGGGGGTCTGGAGAGGGGGCTTGGTGGGGGGGTCTGGAGAGGGGGCTCGGTGGGGGGGTCTGGAGAGGGAGCTCGGGGGGAGGGGGGGGGGGGGGGACTGGAGATGGGGCTCGGGGGGTGGTCTGGAGAGGGGGCTTGGTGGGGGGGTCTGGAGAGGGGGCTCGGGGGGGGGGACTGGAGATGGGGCTCGGGGGGGGGGTCTGGAGAGGGGGCTCGGTGGGGGGGTCTGGAGAGGGGGCTCGGGGGGGGGGGGACTGGAGATGGGGCTCGGGGGGGGGGGGGGAACTGGAGATGGGGCTCGGGGGGGGGGGACTGGAGATGGGGCTCGGGGGGGGGTCTGGAGAGGGGGCTCGGTGGGGGGGTCTGGAGTGGGGGCTCGGTGGGGGGGTCTGGAGAGGGGGCTCGGTGGGGGGGTCTGGAGAGGGGGCTCGGGGGGGGGGGACTGGAGATGGGGCTCGGGGGGGGGGGTCTGGAGAGGGGGCTCGATGGGGGGGTCTGGAGTGGGGGCTCGGTGGGGGGGTCTGGAGAGGGGGCTCGGTGGGGGGGTCTGGAGAGGGGGCTCGGTGGGGGGGTCTGGAGAGGGGGCTCGGTGGGGGGGTCTGGAGAGGGGGCTCGGTGGGGGGGGACTGGAGATGGGGCCCGGGGGGGCAGGGGGTGGGGAGAGAGCGGAGGGAGCAGGGGGTAGGAAGGAAGGAAGGGAGGGAGGGAGGGAGGGGCGAGGGGGAGTGGACAGATGGAGGGGAGGGGCTCTGGGGGGGGGGGGGAGCCTTTTATTGCGGTGCTGTGGAAGCCGCCCCCTCGCAGGCTGAATGTGATCCGATGCCACATTGTGAGTCAGGCAGCGGGTCGGAGCGGGAGCGGGAGCCGGGAGCCCGGAGCCCGGAGAGCAGCAAGAGTCGGCGGCGGGCCGGGGCCGGGGCCGGGGCCGGGGGAAGGGGCGGCTCAGGGAGCGGGCTGAAGTTGCTCCGGGAGAGTTTGAGCTGCGGCTCACGGTAAGACATTTGCTGCTTTGTCTCTGTCTCTGTCTCTGAGCATTGCCAGGCGCTGACTCTTGCTGCAGGAGGGACACTGAACATTAATACTGTAACATTCCCGGGCTGTGCTGAGTGATCGGGGAGATCCGGAACCTTTGCTGCTACAATCTCTCTCTGCTCCTTAAACAAGCCGCGGCCGGTTAGTCCCGAGTCAGCACCGCCGCCTCTGGGCTCCCAGCTGTGGCTGCTCATCCCGGGCAGCGCCTGTCAGCGCTGGGGCTGGGGGAGAGGGACTGGGACTGGGGGCTGAGACAGAGACAGGGGGACTGGGGGAGAGAAGCTGGAGGAGAGAAGCTGGGGGAGAGGGACTGGGACAGGGAGCTGGGGGAGAGAGTGGGGACAAGGGACTGAGGGCTGGGACAGAGATAGGGGGGCTGAGGGAGAGGGACAGGGAGCTGGGGGCTGGGACAGAGACAGGGGGGCTGGGGGAGAGGGACTGGGACTGGGAGCTGGGATCCCAGGAGGATGAGTAAGAGGCCATGGGGAGGGTGGGATCCAGCAGGCAGGACAGCCACTCTAAGGCTGCCAGGTTGGGGGTCACAAGTGAATAAAGATGAGGGTTCAAGGGGCACCCAGCTGGGACCGGGAGGACAACAGGTTGGGTCCATTGGTGGAGTGGATTAGGCCTGGGGTGGGAGTGGGGGTGGTGGGCGAGGAGTGATGAGAGTGGGGTGAAAGGACAGCCTGAGCTGCTGTAAGGGGCAGATGGCGTACCAACATGTGTGTCTCTCCAGGCTGCAGGTTCCCTCAGATCTCGGTGAGGAGGCCCCCACAGCATAGAGTTACTCTCTGGGGATGTTACTGGGCAAAGCAGACCGGGATACAAGACATGGAATGGGGCTGCCTCAGTGTCTTGTCTCATTTCAATTAAGGCCTCTGTGATCTCTGCACTCCTCCAATTCTCGTCCCTTGTCCATCCCCGATTATAATGGCTCCACCATTGGCAGCCATGCCTTAAGCTGCCTGGGGCCCCTCATTCTGGAACTCCCTCCCTAAACCTCTCCGCCCCTTTCTTCCTTTCAGATGCTCCTCTTTGGCCAAGCCTTTGGTCACCTGTCCTAATGTTTCCCTACATAGCTCGGTGGTAAATGTTGTTCATGTTCCTGTGAAGCACCTTCGGATGTTTCACGACGTTAAAGGCACTATATAAATACACGTTGTTAACATTCTAGTTGTTATACAACACAGCACTATGAGAGTCTTTCTGCCAGCCGTGAGTCTCCAGCACTTCCATCAACCTGCACTCGGGCAGCCCCTTTACCAAAGGGAGGTGAGGCGGCCCCCAGGAGGAGTTCGGGCCACCTGGTCAAAGATAGGGGTTTAAGGAGACTTTTGAAGGTGGGGAGAGATGTGGTGAAGGGGGGATAATTGCTAATGGTGGTGTGACAGGAAGGGGATGCACAGGAAACTGGGGCTGGAAGGGTGAGGCTATGGAAGGATTTGTATAAGAAAGCTGAAGTTATTGAAGTCACTAGTGGAGATCAGTGAGATCTGAGACAGGTGAACAGTGCCAAGGGCAGTATTTGAAAGATGTGGAAAAGTTCAGTGACACCGGCACTGATGACATTCAGGTACAGTAATACGTGGAGAGGAATGGGGAATATCCCAGTGGCAGGAAGGGGAATTTGCTGTTCTGTACCCTGTCTGGGACGAGTCACATGCCATGATACATTGGTGGGCGAGAGCAATTACTGAGATTACTCAGTCAGGTTAATATCGCTCATTATACAGATCTGTTGGATTTTGAAAACGTGCTGTACCTGTGAGCGAAAAGCTTTTCCTCACACTTCCCCAACCCCCAGAGTACTTGGTCATTTCATTTCACCTTTTGTACAAGGTGATCTCCTGTCCAGCTCTTGCTTGAAGGAATTCAGCAAATCAACGTCCACCACTCGAGGCGGCAGTCTGTCCCAGAGGCCCACTGTTCTCTGGGAACACCTAACCTCGATCTGCCCTGATATTGTGATCCTTCGTCCTCCCTAATCTATTTAATTGCAACCTATTTAGTTTGGAGATAAGGTTCCAATGGTGCTAGCATCCCTCGGGTATCTTGCCGAGGTAGTTTTTCTAGCAGGCTGGCCGATAAAGTGTCAGCTCTGAGTAGACTATTAATCTCCAGAAGCCTTCACTGGATATCGATGGGGGCAGAGCTCCAGGTGGGGGTTCCCATTTAATGTGATGGAGGATGCTGTTAGCCCTCAGTTGCTGCCCAAGCTGAGATCAGCGAACTGTAGTGAGTGAGCTTGGCCCTCTGGCTCAGTGCCATGTGATTTACACTAATGGTACCAGAGCAGAGATGTTATAACTATCATGAATGATGTACAGACTGAGGGGTGATCTATCAGAGGGAGGTCTTTAATATTATCAAACTGTTTGATAGGGTAGACGTAAAGAAGATGTTTCTAGTTATGGCAGAAACCAAATCCAGAGGCCATAAATCCAGTAGAGAATTCAGGAGCAAGTTCTTTATCCAGAGAGGGGTGAGAATGTGGAACTCGCTGCCACAGGGAGGGGTTGAGGTGAATAGTATCGATGCATTTAAGGGGAAGTGAGATAAACACACGAGGGAGAAGGGAATAGAGGGTGATGTTTTCAGGGTTGGGTGGAGTTGGGTGGGACAAGGCTGGTATGGAGCATAAACATTGGCGTGGGCCGAATGTCCTGTCTCTGTGCTGCACCTGTTGTATAATTCCCCCATACCAGCATCATCACCTTGCACACAAACTGTCTGCCTCAAATCAATTCCGAGTTACCCCAAAAAGCAGGGCTCAGAATCTGATAACTGATTAGCATCTCGGAAACTGATGTCTCATTGTTGCGCAGTCCACTGACACTGTGATCTGTGTTCTGCAGTGTGCCCTATCTGTGTTCTGCAGTGTGCCCTATCTGTGTTCTGCAGTGTGATATCAGTGTTAGAGGGGCTCAACTTTTAGTACCATGTCTGTTCGAGATGGCAGCCACCGTTCTTTCAGACACAAATCATAATACGAATCTCCAGATCACCTCTGTACCCTGTACCAGCTGTATTCCCTCAAGGAACACTTGTAGGTCTCACACCTCTAATTCAGAGTTCAGTTTTATAATCTTACACCATCACAGGGGTTCCTTGATCAAGTAAGCATGAACTCACAGTTACACCATCTTACAGTCTGTAAACGGCCATAGTGAGTCTATATAACACACCCCTCACTGTAACACAGATATCCCCCTCACTAACACAGATATCTCCCTCACTGTAACACAGATATACCCCATACCCCTCACTGTAACACTAATATACCCCACACCCCTCACTAACACTGATCTACCCCACACCCTCACTGTAACACCGATATACCCCACACTCTCACTGCCTGATATACCCCACACTCTCACTGCCTGATATACCCCACACCCCTCACTGTAACACTGATATACCCCACACCCTCACTGTAACACCGATATACCCCACACTCTCACTGTCTGATATACCCCACACCCCTCACTGTAACACTGATATACCCCACACTCTCACTGCCTGATATACCCCACACCCCTCACTGTAACACTGATATACCCCACACTCTCACTGCCTGATATACCCCACACTCTCACTGTAACACTGATATACCCCACACCCCTCACTGTAACACTAATATACCCCACACCCACTGCCTGATATACCCCACACCCCTCACTGTAATACTGATATACCCCACACCCCTCACTGTAACACTGATATACCCCACACCCTCACTGCCTGATATACCCCACACCCCTCACTGTAACACTGATATACCCCACACCCCTCACTGCCTGAATTACCCCACAACCCTCACTGTAACACTGATATACCCCACACCCCTCACTGTAACACTGATATACCCCACACCCCTCACTGTAACACTGATATACCCCACACTCTCACTGCCTGATATACCCCACACCCCTCACTGTAATGCTGATATACCCCACACCCCTCACTGTAACACTGATATACCCCACATCCCACACTGTAACACTGATATGCCCCACACCCCTCACTGTAACACTGATATGCCCCACACCCCTCACTGTAACACTGATATGCCCCACACCCCTCACTGTAACACTGATATACCGCACACCCCTCACTGTAACACTGATATACCCCACATTCTCACTGCCTGATATACCCCACACTCTCACTGCTTGATATACCCCACACCCCTCACTGTAACACTGATATACCCCACACCCTCACTGCCTGATATACCCCACACCCCTCACTGTTACACTGATATACCCCACACCCCTCACTGTAACACTGATATACCCCACACCCTCACTGCCTGATATACCCCACACCCCTCACTGTAACACTGATATACCCCACACCCCTCACTGTAACACTGATATACCCCACACCCCTCACTAACACTAATATACACCACACCCCTCACTAACACTGATATACCCCACACCCTCACTGCCTGATATACCCCACACCCCTTACTGTAACACTGATATACCCCACACCCTCACTGCCTGATTTACCCCACACCCCTCACTGTAACACTGATATACCCCACACCCTCACTGCCTGATTTACCCCACACCCCTCACTGTAACACTGATATACCCAACACTCTCACTGCCTGATATACCCCATACCCCTCACTGTAACACTGATATACCCCACACTCTCACTGCCTGAATTACCCCACACCCCTCACTGTAACACTGATATACCCAACACTCTCACTGCCTGATATACCCCACACCCCTCACTGTAACACTGATATGCCCCACACCCCTCACTGTAACACTGATATACTACACACCCCTCACTGTAACACTGATATACCACACACCCCTCACTGATATACCCACACTCTCTCTGCCTGATATACCCCACACCCCTCTCTGTAACACTGATATACCCCACACCCCTCATTGTAACACTGATATACCCCACACCCCTCACTGCCTGATATACCCCACACCCCTCACTGTAACACTGATATACCCCACACTCTCACTGCCTGATATACCCCACACCCCTCATTGTAACACTGATATACCCCACACTCTCACTGCCTGATATACCCCACACATGCTGAGTTGTGACAGGACGCAGTTTTGGTCCCAAGCTCTTTTACATCTTGTTTGAATGTAATTCTGAAGGAAATCCAAAGACACTTATCGTTTGGTGAACTTGCATTGCAGTAAAAGTCTCTGAATGATTGAATGGGAGCAGAAAGGCCGGTGGGAATGTTTTTTTTTGAGAAGCTGTGGCCTCACCACAAACTGTTATTCAGGCAAAGAACATCGAGCGCCAGGCGACTGGCTGTAATGGCGCCGTGTTTCTCAGCTGTGATGGTTTGTTGGTAATCCAACCCATCTCTCACACCACAGCTCACGTACTCCCGGTGCACGTGCAGGTGCTTGGAGCTAACTCGCGTCAGGCCCTTCCCGTAAACTCTGAGCTCCAGTTCACAAGAATCCAGCATTAAATGACAGGTATCTGCTGAAACTAATTACATCTACACTTTTTTATATATAGATAAGATTAAGGATCTGAAGTCATTCTATATTCCCCCCCCCCCCCATATCCTCTTTGAGCCAGGTCTCTGCATTTGACACATCTCCGGCTCGGGGTGTCACATGATAGAATGCTAGCAACGTAAAGAAACATCTTGTATTTCTATAGCGCCTTTCACGATCTCCGGACATCTCGAAGTGCTTTACAGCCAATGCAGTACTTTGAAATTAAAAACAAAATCTTTTGATATCAGTAGTTTTATTTTACCCAATAAACATGAGTTACTGATATTCTGTAGTGGCCTTTGATTGGCCTGGTGTACAGTCAGTGTGAAAGTGGAAGTTGTGTGAAGGCAACGTGTCTGGCTCCGTGTCACAGACTGTGTATATTTATAAAACCACAGCATAGCACACGCTTGGCTCGCACTGCAGTACCCAGTTTCCTTAAACGCACTGAGGGCTGCGCAGGTTGTGTACACGTGTGCATTTGTGTACGCGTGTGCGTTTGTGTACACGTGTGCGTTTGTGTGCACCAATGCGAACGTTCATGTATGTGCATGTGTATATTTATGTTCGTGTGTGTGCATATGTACATATGTGTTTGTGTACATGTTAACACGTTTGAGTGTGCAGATGTGTATATGTGTGTGTGCACATGTGTATTTGTACACAGAGATACAAAGAAATCCCATTCACTTGTGCTCGGTAGGAACAAGCACCAGTGCAGTGGGGTATGTCAGAGTGTTAAAGTATTTATAAAATGGATGGGAAAACAACAACAACTTTTATTTATATAGCACCTTTAACGTAATAAAACGTCCCAAGAAACGGAGAAAATTGAAGCTAAATTCTAAACTATTCTCAGTAATAAGATGATGCAAAGCTCCATTAAATAGCCTGTAATCATAGTCATACTGAGTGATTCTTCAGGATCACTGGCCATTGAGAGAGAATCTAATGCACCCCATTAGATAAGCTTAGGATGACATGGCACATAGCCCCTGTGTCCCTCACAAAAGGGTCAGTAACTCCGGCTGAGCACACTTAAATAAACCTGGCTCCTTTACCAAGGGGTATGGAGAGAAAGCAGGAAAGGGGTACTGAGGTGAATGATCAGCCATGATCTTATTGAATGGCGGTGCAGGCTCGAAGGGCCGAATGGCCTACTCCTGCACCTAGTTTCTATGTAACTGTGGCATTATTACTTTAACCACAGAAGTGCCGAGACGTTTCCACTGGGCAAACGATGTGTGGGCCCCGGGAGCCCGAGCCTCACACACTCGAGTCACTCTCGACAGAGGCAGCTTCTGGGCCTCCGATCCTGAGTAGATGGCGGCATCGTCCCACAGCCAACTCTCAATGTTCCTGGAGTGGGCACAAGCTGAGCTTGGCCCGGTGCCCTGGGAAGCCAGATCGGTGATCCGGGATCCCAGCACTGGGTCCCAGCACTGGCTTCTGCCACTCCATCCAGTTCCTTCTCCACATGTACTGGGGATTACGCTGTGTCGAAGCTCTGAGGTGCTCGGAGTCTCACCTTGCTCGCCATTATTTTATCACTTGGTTAGGTTTCTGGTTTCCGTTGATTTGATGGCGGTTGTGAAACATTTGTTAAATCGCACATAAATGCAGCAAGCTCTTGCGATCAGAGGAGGTTTTGTGTACTGGATTTTCAAACCTCTGCCAGGATTGAGCGAGTGGAATGCTAAGTTCCGATCTCTGTTTAAAGTGGCTTTGTGTGAACACTTCCCCGTAGTTCCCAGCTTCACTCACTGACAACATCTTGCCTTCGCCTCTGCACACAGACCCACATCACTGAGTCTGCCAGCAATGCATTCAGTGTTTGGATTGCGAACAAACGGCTAACTGTGCCGCTGGGCCGAATAATGGAAGGGTTTGTGTGAGCCGCTCTCGCAGGGTGAGCAGGATTCACGTCCCCGGCACTCCCTGCATACAAATTATTCACAAACATTTTAAACAAGCATCAGGCATCTGCAATCTCTTTCAAAGTGGAGGGAACGACTTGAAAAATGAGGTCCTAATGGCCCGGCTGTCTGTGTGAAAAGATGCTGAGAGTGAGATTCTTTTTATAAAGTGTGGTGGTACAGTGAGAGGCAGCGTGACACCCTGCAGCCCTCGCTCTCGGTCGAGCAGAGCTCAGCGAGCAGGGCCATGTTGCAGGCAGTCATTGATTCATTGGAAGAAGCTGTAATTTCAGAAGCTTCCTGTGTGAGGAGTAATTCAATACAGCTTGTGTTCAGTGTGGAGCCTGCGGGACAAGCCGAGCTCCAGGTCAGCGAAACCAGCTCCTCCCAGCAACACCACAGGGGCCGGGTGATGTCAGTGCCAGCGACTGATAGGGTCCAGGCTGGGTGACATGGAACTGACCTGCAATCCCTACTTTCCCATCAGTGCTGGGCCAAACTGTGCAAACATTACAGGCAACTTAGCAGCTGTGTCTGTCCCTGGGCAGGGGGTGGGGGGAGGTTTATTCATCGTCTCCCTGACCCAGAGGGGGTGGGGGGGGGGGTTTATTCACTGACTCCCTGACCCAGAGGGGGTGGGGGGGGGGTTTATTCACTGACTCCCTGACCCAGAGTGGGTGGGGGGGGGTTTATTCACTGTCTCCCTGGGCAGGGGGTGGGGGGAGGTTTATTCACCGTCTCCCTGACCCAGAGGGGGTGGGGGGGAGGTTTATTCACTGACTCCCTGGCCCAGAGGGGGTGGGGGGGTTTATTCACTGTCTCCCTGACCCAGAGTGGGTGGGGGGGGGTTTAGTCACTGACTCCCTGGCCCAGAGGGGGTGGGTGGGGGGAGGTTTATTCACTGTCTCCCTGACCCAGAGGGGGTGGGGGGGGGGGTTTATTCACTGTCTCCCTGACCCAGAGGGGGTGGGTGGGGGGGAGGTTTATTCACTGTCTCCCTGACCCAGAGGGGGTGGGGGGGGGGGGGTTTATTCACTGTCTCCCTGACCCAGAGGGGGGGGGGGGGGTTTATTCACTGTCTCCCTGACCCAGAGGGGGTGGGGGGGGGGTTTATTCACTGACTCCCTGGCCCAGAGGGGGTGGGGGGGGGTTTATTCACTGACTCCCTGGCCCAGAGTGGGTGGGGGGGGGGGTTTATTCACTGACTCCCTGGCCCAGAGGGGGTGGGGGGGGGGGTTTATTCACTGTCTCCCTGGCCCAGAGGGGGTGGGGGGGGGTTTATTCACTGTCTCCCTGACCCAGAGGGGGTGGGGGGGGGGTTTATTCACTGACTCCCTGGCCCAGAGGGGGTGGGGGGGGGGTTTATTCACTGTCTCCCTGACCCAGAGGGGGTGGGGGGGGGTTTATTCACTGACTCCCTGGCCCAGAGGGGGTGGGGGGGGGGGTTTATTCACTGACTCCCTTTTCCCAGTGGGTGTGGGGGGAGGTTTATTCACTGTCTCCCTGACCCGGGGGGGAGTGAGGTTTATTCACCGTCTCCCCGAGGGTGGAGGGAGATGATGGGCGGGGCGGGGGGGAAGGGGAGAGTGAGTTTCCTCCAGCACTTCATAAGGAGGCTGGGAAAATCTAGATGTGGAGCACAGAAAGAGTCCGTGCAACACCAAACAGTCAGAGCAGCGTCTCACTCAGAGTACTGCAGCACATCCTGAGCACATAGATAGATAACCCTTCGCTGCAGCAACACTCACACCGGGATTCTGAGACACCCTGTGTGTGGGGGTGGGGGTGACTGAAGGATTGCTGCTCAATCAATGTCACTGAGTTCAGCAAAGTGCAAGTCCCAGAGCTTCTAATCGCAGTACATGTGCCCAAAATGTGCCCACTCACCCACGCGTGCCCACCCACCCACAGGACTGTTGGCAGCTCTCCCACAGCAAACCATCAAATCTTTCTCTAAAGAATGTCCAAATGCTGGTAATTGTCAGGAGTTGAGCCAGCCTCCCAGTCCTGGATCTCCCTGGCGAGGCCCACTGGTGCCACTCCCTCATCCCACTGGGTGTACCGGACTCCAGTGTTCCACCAGCTCCCTCCAGGGCAGGGGTAGTAGGATTTCCTGCCATGTCCAACTCCCGGCCTTTCTCTGAACTGTCCCACCAGACAGTAACAGCAGAGCAGACCCAGGTTCTCCCCCCTGGTCCCCCACAGATGGGGAGTCTGGGGAAGCTGGTGCTGGGGCAGGAGGGTACTTTGGTGAGGAGGTGAATGAGGGGTCTGATGGTGGGATTCTAACCTGAGCCACGTGAGCATGTATTAATCACCTCGCAGCCCTGCCCACTGGTGCTGTTGCACCATTGGAACCCAGCAGACTCCTGTTTGCTAAAATACCCAGTGAACTGGTGCTCAGCCAGGACAGCACATGATTCTGAGCAAGAAGGTCTTAAGTTCAAGTTACGCTGCTCTTAGTCACTCTGATGCGATGTCTCCAATCTTCAACATGACGGGAGCATTGGGCATTTTCAGCCCTGGCACCAGTGGGCGGGAGTTACAACACTGCTAATTGCACAATACAATGTGTATTCCCCTTTCCCGATAACATTCTCCCCGTGTACAGAATCCGGAGTATATTCCCCCTTTACCCCATATACATTACAGACTAAGTATAAATATATTAATATGGGAGCCAGACTCTGCGATTCAGACAGCTTGCCATTGTTTTTACCATCTGTGTGGAAAGCTGATGATCCCAGTGGGATTTCATTGCAACCAGAGAGAACTGGAAGATTCCTGCAAAGCAGACACAAGATAAAGTTTGTTCTACGCTGGTTTATCCTTCTGTTTCCCTGAGAGTCCCATAAAGGATCCATTCAGTGCTGGTCTGACTAATACAATGGAAGCTTTATAAAGGCATCAGCATGGACTGTGAGCCGAGTCAATAACGATGTTTGTTATTATCCATTACATCCTTCTGGCTTTAACCCCAACATGTCAATCTCTCCTACACTTACAGTTCCTTTTCCTTCCTTTAACCTGTGTTTGCCAACTTGTGAAAATCTAAAAGCCAACAGAGCTGAGATTGGGACAGGACAGGATGTTAGTGCGTACACCATCCAGGACAAAGCAGCCGTTTGATCGGCACGTTACCCACCACCTTCAACACTCACTCCCTCCACCACCGGCGCACCGTGGCTGCAGTGTGTACCATCTACAAGATGTACTGCAGCAACTCGCCAAGGCTTCTTCGGCAGCACCTCCCAAACCCGCGGCCTCTACCCCCTAGAAGGACAAGGGCAGCAGGGGCATGGGAACACCATCACCTGCAAGTGACCCACTGAGTCACACACCATTCTGACTTGGAAATATATCGCCGTTCCTTCATCATTGCTGGGTCACAATCCTGGAACTCCCTCCCTGCCAGCGACGTCCACATCCCGAGAATGAATTCATGCAGGGCAGGGGCTAGGATTGGGGTTGGAGTTGCTTTGCTGATTAAATGGTTAAAATCCATAATATTGTCAATGCTGAATGGGGCAGAGGATCACAGGGGGATAAATGGGCACTCGTGGAAAAACTCAAGCTATTCAAAGGCTGGATCTGTGTTATCCGAACTTTAACCCCTCCTGCAGCCTCCGACCCCTGATGTTGGCCCTCCGCACTCTTTGGACCACTTGTAGAATGCCTCCCATAAGTGGTTAATCCCACTGTCTGAGAGTGACCGTCACTTGCCTGATCCCAGAAGGATAATTCACTCACGGGAAAGGCGGGGAGACCAGCTCAGATATTACCGGGGGTGGAGTTTGAACCCAAGCCTCTGCCTCATGAAAGCTTTGTCACTGGCACCTGTGCAACATCACCACACTAGTCAAAACAGAATTATCAGCTGCCGCCATTAACCACAAAGCTTTTAAAACTCGGGTCTCGTGTGTGGTTTTATCATCTCGAGCAAGTCTCCAGTGTCACTTGTGATCTGAATCCACCTGTGTGATTCAGATGTGGGTGGTGAATCTCCGATTGAATGGGATACATGGGAAGAATTTCCTTTCCCTACTCCAAGCATCTTATGGTGTTGTGTCTCCTCAACCTGCTCAGCAAGATCTCTAAATCTACAGCTCCTCTCTCCTCCTCCTCTGTGAGTGGCCTTCACCTCTGCCTGCTCTCTTGCTGCCAGCAAGCCCCCCCCCCTCCCCCCGTGTTCTCTTCAATCACTTTGTGTTGTCACTGGGATAACGATGGGGCAGTGTGTCGAGTTGAACACACTCTACCATGGACTAGCAGACATGGAGTGGCATGTCCACTTTCCCAACAATCTTGGTCATACCACCGAGAGAGACGGCAATCAAAGATTGGAGACTGGGTCACCCTGGGCTAGTGCTGATAATATTGTTAAGGTACACTTTGCCAATCTGCCCCCAACATAAATCAGACAAGCGAGAGCATCTCCGACCACTCCTGCCAGGTTGCCTGTGACTGGGAGTAGCAGGTAGACCTGCCTGTGCCAGTCACTCTGCTCAGCGTTAGAAACATAGAAATTTACAGCACAGAAGGAGGCCATTTCAGCCCATTGTGTCCGCGCCGGCCGACAAAGAGCCACACGGTCCTCGGTCAGCAACCCTGAAGGTTACATATAAACCTATGAACAATGGTGGACAGGTAGAGCATCCGATCCAACCAGTCCGCCCCACACAACTGCGATACCCCATGCACCGCAACATTTTACACTCCACCCCACCCGGAGCCATGTGATCTCCTGGGAGAGGCAAAAAAAACAGATAAAAACCCAGGCCAATTGGAGAAAATAATCTGGGAAAATTCCTCTCCGACCCATCCAGGCGATCGAAACTAGTCCAGGAGATCACCATGGCCGTATTCGATTCCCTGAAGTACTTACCATCATATCTGCACCCGCCAACAAAAGGTCATCCAGTCTAATCCCAATTACCAGCTCTAGGTCCATAACCCTGCAGGTTACTGCACTTTAAGTGCCCATCCAAGCACCTTTTTAAAAGTGGTGAGGGTTTCTGCATCCACCATCCTTCCAAGCAGTGCGTTCCAGATCCCCACAACCCTCTGCGTAAAGAAGCCCCCCCTCAAATCCGCTCTAAATCTTCCAACAACCACCTTAAAACTATGCCCCCTCGTAATA
Source organism: Pristiophorus japonicus (assembly GCF_044704955.1). Taxonomy (NCBI): domain Eukaryota; kingdom Metazoa; phylum Chordata; class Chondrichthyes; family Pristiophoridae; genus Pristiophorus; species Pristiophorus japonicus. The sequence goes on along the minus strand of NC_092000.1, from coordinate 1,655,357 downwards.
GACCCCTCCACCAATGGAAATAGGCCCTTACTATCCACTAAAATTTTATACACTTCAATGAGGTCTCCTCTCAGCTTCTTCTGTTCCAATGAGAACAAACCCAGCCTATCCAATCTGTCCTCATAACTAAGATTCTCCATTCCAGGCAGCATCCTGGTAAATCTCCTCTGCACCCTCTCTAGTGCAATCACGTCCTTCCTATAATACGGTGACCAGAACTGCATGCAGTACTCCAGCTGTGGCCTAACCAAAGTATTATACAATTTAAGTAAACCTCCCTGCTCTTATATTCTATGTCTCGGTCAATAAAGGAAAGCATTCCGTATGCCTTCTTCACCACCTTATCCACCTGGCCTGCTACTTTCAGGGATCTGTGGACAAGCACTCCAAGGTCATAGAAACATAGAAAATAGGTGCAGGAGCAGGCCATTCAGCCCTTCTAGCCTGCACCGCCATTCAACGAGTTCATGGCTGAACATGAAACTTCAGTACCCACTTCCTGCTTTCACGCCATACCCCTTGATCCCCCGAGTAGTAAGGACTTCATCTAACTCCCTTTTGAATATATTTAGTGAATTGGCCTCAACTACTTCCTGTGGTAGAGAATTCCACAGGTTCACCACTCTCTGGGGGAAGAAGTTTCTCCTTATCTCGGTCCTAAATGGCTTACCCCTTATCCTTAGACTGTGACCCCTGGTTCTGGACTTCCCCAACATTGGGAACATTCTTCCTGCATCCAACCTGTCCAAACCCGTCAGAATTTTAAACGTTTCTATGAGGTCCCCTCTCACTCTTCTGAACTCCAGTGAATACAAGCCCAGTTGATTCAGTCTTTCTTGATAGGTCAGTCCCACCATGCCGGGAATCAGTCTGGTGAATCTTCGCTGCACTCCCTCAACAGCAAGTATGTCCTTCCTCAAGTTAGGAGACCAAAACTGTACACAATACTCCAGGTGTGGCCTCACCAAGGCCCTGTACAACTGTAGCAACACCTCCCTGCCCCTGTACTCAAATCCCCTCGCTATGAAGGCCAACATGCCATTTGCTTTCTTAACCGCCTGCTGTACCTGCATGCCAACCTTCAATGACTGATGTACCATGACACCCAGATCTCGTTGCACCTTCCCTTTTCCTAATCTGTCACCATTCAGATAATAGTCTGTCTCTCTGTTTTTACCACCAAAGTGGATAACCTCACATTTATCCACATTATACTTCATCTGCCACGCATTTGCCCACTCACCTAACCTATCCAAGTCACTCTGTAGCCTCATAGCATCCTCCTCGCAGCTCACACTGCCACCCAACTTAGTGTCATCCGCAAATTTGGAGATACTACATTTAATCCCCTCGTCTAAATCATTAATGTACAATGTAAACAGCTGGGGCCCCAGCACAGAACCCTGCGGTACCCCACTAGTCACTGCCTGCCATTCCGAAAAGTACCCATTTACTCCTACTCTTTGCTTCCTGTCTGACAACCAGTTCTCAATCCACGTCAGCACACTACCCCCAATCCCATGTGCTTTAACTTTGCACGTTAATCTCCTGTGTGGGACCTTGTCGAAAGCCTTCTGAAAGTCCAAATATACCACATCAACTGGTACTCCTTTGTCCACTTTATTGGAAACATCCTCAAAAAATTCCAGAAGATTTGTCAAGCATGATCTCCCTTTTACAAATCCATGCTGACTTGGACCTATCATGTCACCATTTTCCAAATGCGCTGCTATGACATCCTTAATAATTGATTCCATCATTTTACCCACTACTGAGGTCAGGCTGACCGGTCTATAATTCCCTGCTTTCTCTCTCCCTCCTTTTTTAAAAAGTGGGGTTACATTGGCTACCCTCCACTCGATAGGAACTGATCCAGAGTCAATGGAATGTTGGAAAATGACTGTCAATGCATCCGCTATTTCCAAGGCCACCTCCTTAAGTACTCTGGGATGCAGTCCATCAGGCCCTGGGGATTTATCGGCCTTCAATCCCATCAATTTCCCCAACACAATTTCCCGACTAATAAAGATTTCCCTCAGTTCCTCCTCCTTAATAGACCCTCTGACCACTTTTATATCCGGAAGGTTGTTTGTGTCCTCCTTAGTGAATACTGAACCAAAGTACTTGTTCAATTGGTCTGCCATTTCTTTGTTCCCCGTTATGACTTCCCCTGATTCTGACTGCAGGGGACCTACGTTTGTCTTTACTAACCTCTTTCTCTTTACATACCTATAGAAACTTTTGCAATCCGCCTTAATGTTCCCTGCAAGCTTCTTCTCGTACTCCATTTTCCCTACCCTAATCAAACCCTTTGTCCTCCTCTGCTGAGTTCTAAATTTCTCCCAGTCCCCAGGTTCGCTGCTATTTCTGGCCAATTTGTATGCCACTTCCTTGGCTTTAATACTATCCCTGATTTCCCTAGATAGCCACGGTTGAGCCACCTTCCCTTTTTTATTTTTATGCCAGACAGGAATGTACAATTGTTGTAATTCATCCATGCGTTCTCTAAATGTCTGCCATTGCCCATCCACAGTCAACCCCTTAAGTATCATTAGCCAATCTATCTTAGCCAATTAATGCCTCATACCTTCAAAGTTACCCTTCTTTAAGTTCTGGACCATGGTCTCTGAATTAACTGTTTCATTCTCCATCCTAATGCAGAATTCCACCATATTATGGTCACTCTTCCCCAAGGGGCCTCGCACAATGAGATTGCTAATTAATCCTCTCTCATTACACAACACCCAGTCTAAGATGGCCTCCCCCCTAGTTGGTTCCTCGACATATTGGTCTAGAAAACCATCCCTTATGCATTCCAGGAAATCCTCCTCCACCGTATTGCTTCCAGTTTGGCTAGCCCAATCTATGTGCATATTAAAGTCACCCATTATAACTGCTGCACCTTTATTGCATGCACTCCTAATTTCCTGTTTGATGCCCTCCCCAACATCACTACTACTGTTTGGAGGTCTGTACACAACTCCCACTAACGATTTTTGCCCTTTAGTGTTCTGCAGCTCTACCCATATAGATTCCACATCATCCAAGCTAATGTCTTTCCTAACTATTGCATTAATCTCCTCTTTAACCAGCAATGCTACCCCACCTTCTTTTCCTTTTATTCTATCCTTCCTGAATGTTGAATACCCCTGGATGTTGAGTTCCCAGCCCTGATCATCCTGGAGCCACGTCTCCGTAATCCCAATCACATCATATTTGCTAACATCTATTTGCACAATTAATTCATCCACCTTATTGCGGATACTCCTTGCATTAAGACACAAAGCCTTCAGGCTTGCTTTTTTAACACCCTTTGTCCTTTTAGAATTTTGCTGTACAGTGGCCCTTTTTGTTCTTTGCCTTGGGTTTCTCTGCCCTCCACTTTTCCTCATCTCCTTTCTGTCTTTTGCTTTTGCCTCCTTTTTGTCTCCCTCTGTCTCCCTGTATAGGTTCCCATCCCCCTGCAATATTAGTTTAACTCCTCCCCAACAGCACTAGCAAACACTCCCCCTAGGACATTGGTTCCGGACCTGCCCAGGTGCAGACCGTCCGGTTTGTACTGGTCCCACCTCCCCCAGAACCGGTTCCAATGCCCCAAGAATTTGAATCCCTCCCTGCTGCACCACTGCTCAAGCCATGTATTCATCTGCGCTATCCTGCGATTCCTACTCTGACTAGCACGTGGCACTGGTAGCAATCCCGAGATTACTACTTTTGAGGTCCTACTTTTTAATTTAGCTCCTAGCTCCTTAAATTCTTTTCGTAGGACCTCATCCCTTTTTTTACCTATGTCGTTGGTACCAATGTGCACCACGACAACTGGCTGTTCTCCCTCCCATTTCAGAATGTCCTGCAACCGCTCCGAGACATCCTTGACCCTTGCACCAGGGAGGCAACATACCATCCTGGAGTCTCGGTTGCGTCCGCAGAAACGCCTATCTATTCCCCTCACCATCGAATCCCCTATCACTATCGCGCTCCCACTCTTTTTCCTGCCCTCCTTTGCAGCAGAGCCACCTACAGTGCCATGAACTTGGCTGCTGCTGCCCTCCCCTGATGAGTCATCCTCCCCAACAGTACTCAAAGCAGTGTATCTGTTTTGCAGGGGGATGACCACAGGGGACTCCTGCACTATCTTTCTTGCACTGCTCTTCCTGTTGGTCTTCCATTCCCTATCTGGCTGTGGACCCTTCTCCTGCGGTAAGACCAACTCACTACACGTGATACTCACGTCATTCTCAGCATCGTGGATGCTCCAGAGTGAATCCACCTTCAGCTCCAATTCCACAACGCGGATCGTCAAGAGCTCGAGGCGGATACACTTCCCACACACGTAGTCGTCAGGGACACCGGAAGTGTCCCCGAGTTCCCACATGGTACAGGAGGAGCATATCACATGACCGAGCTCTCCTGCCATGTCTTAACCTTAGATACCCTTAAATTGGTAATAACAATGTTATAGTTCACTTACTGATATAAAAAATAAAAGAAAAGCTACTCACCAATCACCAGCCAATCACTTACCCCATTGGCTGTGACGTCACTTTTTGATTACTTTCTACTTCTATTTTGCTTTCTCTCCCGCTGTAGCTGCACCAGTACGCTGGCTCTCGATCTCCCGCTGGGCTTTTGACAGTTTTGACAGGTCCCTTTGTTTATCTACACTATTAAGTGGCCTACCGCTTAATGTGTATACCCTTTCCTTATTAGCCCTCCCCAAGTGCATCACCACACACTTCTCTGAATTAAATTCCATTTGCCACTGCTCTGCCCACCTGACCAGTAGATTGATATCCTCCTGCAGTCCATGACTTTCCTCTTCATTATCAACCACACAGCCAATGTTAGTGTTGTCTGCAAACTTCTCAATCATACTTCCTATATTCAAATCTAGATCATTGATATATACCACAAAAAGCAAGGGACCCTGCGGAACCCCACTGGAAACATCCTTCCAGTCACAAAAACATTCATCAACCATTACCCTTTGCTTCCTACCTTTAAGCCAATTTTGGAGCCAACTTGCCACTTTGCCCTGGATCCCATGGGCTTTAACCTTCGTGACCAGTCAACCATCAAAAGCCTTACTAAAGTCCATATATACTACATCGTACGCACTACCCTCATCGACCTTCCTGGTTACCTCCTCAAAAAATTCAATCTTTAAGAGCAAAGAGACTGTAGACATCAGTAGAGATACAGTCAGTAACACAGAGCGCTGGGGGAGGGGTTACTGAGTGACAGTGTGAGGGAGCTGGATTAACATCAGTACAGATACAGTCAGTAACACAGGGTGCTGGGGGAGAGGGGTTACTGAGTGACAGTGTGAGGGAGCTGGATTAACATCAGTACAGATACAGTCAGTAACACAGGGCGCTGGGGGAGAGGGGTTACTGAGTGACAGTGTGAGGGAGCTGGATTAACATCAGTACAGATACAGTCAGTAACACAGAGCGCTGGGGGAGGGGTTACTGAGTGACAGTGTGAGGGAGCTGGATTAACATCAGTACAGATACAGTCAGTAACACAGGGCGCTGGGGGAGAGGTGTTACTGAGTGACAGTGTGAGGGAGCTGGATTAACATCAGTACAGATACAGTCAGTAACACAGCGCTGGGGGAGAGGGGTTACTGAGTGACAGTGTGAGGGAGCTGGATTAACATCAGCACAGATACAGTCAGTAACACAGCGCTGGGGGAGAGGGGTTACTGAGTGACAGTGTGAGGGAGCTGGATTAACATCAGTACAGATACAGTCAGTAACACAGGGCGCTGGGGGAGAGGGGTTACTGAGTGACAGTGTGAGGGAGCTGGATTAACATCAGTACAGATACAGTCAGTAACACAGGCTGACACAGCACTGGGGAGAGGTGTTACTGAACCCAACAGTATTTGGGGAACAGTGGAGAATCTGGGAGTGCTGTGGGGATTGTATGATTTTATCCGTGTGAGTTTAATCATCTCCCTTACAGTCGGATGCAGTGATTCCTTCAATCCATTCCCTGTTGGTGCTGTTTAAACAAAACCTAGAAATGCTGCACAGGAGGATGGTGACAAAGTCTATCAGTGTGGTAACATTCCTGCGTGAGCTCGTCCTGAGGCTGACTCCCCTTCAGGATGGCAGCTCAACCATTCACTGACTTCTTTTCAAATAGCCCTGCTCAAGTGGAAAATAACAGTTTAAAAAGATTTGGGCTGTTTGGGTGGATGGAGGGTGTGCTGCAGTCTCCAAGTGGTAGGAATTGTTTACATTGTCCCGGTCAGGGTGACCTTGGGCAGTCTCCATCACATTCATAACCTTTCACTTCCCCTGTCTGAGTGGGATCCAATCCATGATGTGAATCAGGTTGTTATTCTCGTCTCTCTGAGGTTTAGTCATCGGTTAATTGATAAATAAAGAAATGGGGACTCATTGAGTAATCTCCTGACATGCAGCACCTGTCTGCGAGTGACAGCGGGAGCTTGCTAAGGACAGCCCACGTGTAATACCGGCTGACTGAGTGTACACACTGGCTTCACTCACCATTCTGTCAGTCCTGAGCCAGCAGTCCTTCCCAGTTAATAAGGCCAATACAGTGCCTGCCATTTGTTGGCAGTTTACCAGGTCCTGAGCTCCACCCAGACTCACATTATGTAATGTGAACTCCTCATTATCATAGGCAGTCCCTCGACCGAGGGTGACTTGCTTCCACACCAAAAGGAATGAGTGTGCAGATGTTTCAATGTCCAGTCCTGAACTCCAATTGAGGGGGTGGAAGATGCCTGTGTGTGGATTTTTTTAACGTGGGGTGACTGTTGCACACCAGCCACCACACGGGCTTGACAGATCCAGTGGCAAGGGTTAACCAGGACAACTGGAGACTTGCTCTGCTGCACGGACCCACGTACACATATCGCAGTGTGGGCTGGGCCCGTGCTGTCCCTGGGCCCTCGCCTCTTCAGGGTACCATACCCCATTTGCTGCACCTCTGCCATGATCTCTCACTGCACCGCCGCCACAAACATTCGCCGCTCCTCCGCGATCACTCACTGAATCTCAGCCACGATCCCTCACCGCGAGTAGCGCGGGCCCCTGGAACTTTGTGGGCCAACCCGACCTACTCCAAGTGTGTGACACCTTCGAGGTGGGTGACGTCACACAGCAGCTGGCCAGATACTCCCCGCTGATCCCAGATTCAAAGGAAGTGTTTCTCCACAGAACGGAGGGAGTGGGATAGGCTCCCAGATAAAGCAGCCAACACTGAGTCATCAAACAGCTGGGTAGGAAAGGCACGGAGAGGTCCGTACAGACCAACGATGCAATGCACGAGCATTCCTGGGACACTGCAAGAGTCTTGTCAAGGAAGGTATTTGATCAGGATGGAAAGTTAAGCAAAAATTCTGATCAATTATTCGGGAGCAGTGAGAACATTTATCAGACTTTTCCTCAGAAGAATGTTAAGTAGCAGTAGGATAGACTGCAGTGCGTGTGGTTTGTGGAGGAGATCGGCTGAGCAACCGTGGGTCGTTTTCTGATGTTACTGTGATGATTGGTTCTGATCTTACTATCGCTCTGATCTGAGCAAGGGTCTTTCAGTCAACTGAGCATGTGTCTCTATAACCTGACTGCGTGGCGATGTTTCTCGGTGTAACATGAGTGCTATTCCAACGCTCTCCTGGTCGGCCTTCCATCTTCCACACTCTATAAACTTCAGCTCTTCCAAATCTCTGCTGCCCATGTCCTAACTCGCACCAAGTCCCTTCACCCATCACCCTTGTGCTCGCTGACCAACATCTTACATTTAAAATTCTCATCCTTGTGTTCAAATCCCTCCATGGCTTCGCCCTCCCTATCTCTCTAATCCCCTCCAGCCCCACTACCCCCCGAGATCTCTAATCCCCTCCAGCCCCACTACCCCCCGAGATCTCTAATCCCCTCCAGCCCCACTACCCCCCCGAGATCTCTCTAATCCCCTCCAGCCCCACTACCCCCCCGAGATCTCTAATCCCCTCCAGCCCCACTACCCCATTGAGATCTCTCTAATCCCCTCCAGCCCCACTACCCCCCCGAGATCTCTAATCCTTTCCAGCCCCACTACCCCACTGAGATCTCTCTAATCCCCTCCAGCCCCACTACCCCCCCGAGATCTCTAATCCCCTCCAGCCCCACTACCCCCCGAGATCTCTAATCCCCTCCAGCCCCACTACCCCACTGAGATCTCTCTAATCCCCTCCAGCCCCACTACCCCCCCCCCGAGATCTCTAATCCCCTCCAGCCCCACTACCCCCCCGAGATCTCTAATCCCCTCCAGCCCCACTACCACCCGAGATCTCTAATCCCCTCCAGCCGCACTACCCCCCGAGATCTCTAATCCCCTCCAGCCCCAGTACCCCACTGAGATCTCTCTAATCCCCTCCAGCCCCACTACCCCCCCCCGAGATCTCTAATCTCCTCCAGCCCCACTACCCCCCCGAGATCTCTAATCCCCTCCAGCCCCACTACCCCCCGAGATCTCTAATCCCCTCCAGCCCCACTACCCCACTGAGATCTCTCTAATCCCCTCCAGCCCCACTACCCCCCGAGATCTCTAATCCCCTCCAGCCCCACTACCCCCCCCCCCGAGATCTCTAATCCCCTCCAGCCCCACTACCCCCCGAGATCTCTGCGTCCTCCAGTTCTGGCCCTCCTGAGGTTCCCCGATTTTATTCGCTGCACCGTTGGTGGCCATGCCTGATGTGGTTTGGTGTCAATGTTGTTTGATAATGGCTCCTGGGACGTTTGGCTACGTTCAAGATGCTATATAAATGCGAGTTTATGCCTGCACCACTCGTTTGTTGAGGCTCTTTGGATCACAACCTAAATGTCTCGGTTGCACTCGGTCTGTGGTGTGAAGTGACATTAATCACCCAGAGCCGGAGACACTTCAGTGATGAGTAAGCTACTTTTCTAAATGTCGTGAACAATGTGACGACCAAGTTGAAAGGCAGACGGCTTCACAATGACTATTATAAACATATTGTACATGTATTAAAGCACATTCGAAACCTCCAGAGACAAAGAGAAAAACTCTGAAACCTGCAAATCTGAAATAAAAGCAAAGAAGTTGTGTTAAACTTGTAGAGAACCTTGGTTAGATCATGCTGGCTTCTGGTCTCCATATTATAAAAAGGGCTCACAACCTAAATGTTTCGGTCACACTCAGACTGTGCTGTGAAGTGACATTAATCACCTGCAGCCGGAGAAAATGTAACAACTATTTACAGGGATGATACCAGAACTGAGGTACAGTATTACCTCTATCAGGAAAGATTGAACAAGCCAGGGCTCTTTACTATAGAAGAGAGAAGAATGAGGGGAGACCTGATAGCGTCTTTAAGATTATGAAATGGTTCGATAGGATACACGTAGAGAAGATGTTTCCACTTGTCAAGCAGAACAGAACTAGGGTCATAAATAGAAAATAAGTCACTAATAAATCCAATCGGGAATTCGGGAGAAAGTTCTTTACCCGTCCGGAGGAGACGTTAAATCGAGGCCCAGTCTGCCCCCTCAGGCTCCCATGGCACTATTTTGAAGAAGAGCAGGGGAGTTATGCCCGGTGTCATAAGAACATAAGAATTAGGAACAGGAGTAGGCCATCTAGTCCCTCAAGCCTGCTCCGCCATTCAACAAGATCATGGCTGATCTGGCCGTGGACTCAGCTCCACTTACCCGGCCGCTCCCCGAAACCCTTAATGGTTAAAAATCTATCTATCTCTGATTTGAATACATTCAATGCACTAGCCTCAACTGCTTCCCTGGGCAGAGAATTCCACAGATTCACAACCCTCTGGGAGAAGAAATTCCTTCTCAACACGGTTTTAAATTGGCTCCCCCGTACTTTGAGGCTGTGCCCCCTAGTTCTAGTCTCCCCAACCAGTGGAAACAACCTCTCTGCCTCTATCTTGTCTATCCCTTTCATTATTTTGATTGTTTCTATAAGATCACCCCTCATCCTTCTCAACTCCAATGAGTAAAGACCCAGTCTACTCAATCTATCATCATAAGGTAACCCCCTCATCTCTGGTATCAGCCGAGTGAATCGTCTCTGTACCCCCTCCAAAGCTAGTATATCCTTCCTTAAGAAAGGTGACCAAAACTGCACGCAGTACTCCAGGTGTGGCCTCACCAATACCCTGTACAGTTGCAGCAGGACCTCCCTGCTTTTGTACTCCATCCCTCTCGCAATGAAGGCCAACATTCCATTCGCCTTCCTGATTACCTGCTGCACCTGCAAACTAACCTTTTGGGATTCATGCACAAGGACCCCCAGGTCCCTCTGCACCGCAGCATGTTGTAATTTCTCCCCATTCAAATAATATTCCCTTTTACTGTTTTTTATTTCCCAAGGTGGATGACCTCACATTTTCCGACATTGTATTCCATCTGCCAAACCTTAGCCCATTCGCTTAACCTATCTAAATCTCTTTGAAGCCTCTGAGTCCTCTACACTACCCGCTTTCCCACTAATCTTTGTGTCATCTGCAAATTTTGTTACACTACACTCTGTCCCCTCTTCCAGGTCATCTATGTATATTGTAAACAGTTGTGGTCCCAGCACTGATCCCTGTGGCACACCACTAACCACCGATTTCCAACCTGAAAAGGACCCATTTATCCAGACTCTCTGCTTTCTATTAGCCAGTCAATTCTCTATCCATGCTAATACATTTCCTCTGACTCCGCGTACCTTTATCTTCTGCAGTAACCTTTTGTGTGGCGCCTTATCGAATGCCTTTTGGAAATCTAAATATACCACATCCATCGGTATACCTCTATCCACCATGCTCATTATATCCTCAAAGAATTCCAGTAAATTAGTTAAACATGATTTCCCCTTCATGAATCCATGTTGCGTCTGCTTGATTGCACTATTCCTATCTAGATGTCCCGCTATTTCTTCCTTAATGATAGCTTCAAGCATTTTCCCCACTACAGATGTTAAACTAACCGGCCTATAGTTACCTGCCTTTTGTCTGCCCCCTTTTTTAAACGGAGGCGTTACATTAGCTGCTCTCCAATCCGCTGGTACCTCCCCAGAGTCCAGAGAATTTTGGTAGATTATAACGAATGCATCTGCTATAACTTCCGCCATCTCTTTTAATACCCTGGGATGCATTTCATCAGGACCAGGGGACTTGTCTACCTTGAGTCCCATTAGCCTGTCCAGCACTACCCCCCTAGTGATAGTGATTATCTCAAGGTCCTCCCTTCCCACATTCCTGTGACCAGTAATTTTTGGCTTGGTTTTTGTGTCTTCCAATGTAAAGACCGAAGCAAAATAATTGTTTAAGGTCTCAGCCATTTCCACATTTCCCATTATTAAATCCCCTTTCTCATCTTCGAAGGGACCAACATTTACTTTAGTCACTCTTTTCCGTTTTATATATCGGTAAAAGCTTTTACTATCTGTTTTTATGTTTTGCGCAAGTTTACTTTCGTAATCTATCTTTCCTTTCTTTATTGCTTTCTTAGTCATTCTTTGCTGTCGTTTAAAATTTTCCCAATCTTCTAGTTTCCCACTAACCTTGGCCACCTTATATGCATTGGTTTTTAATTTGATACTCTCCTTTATTTCCTTGGTTATCCACGGCTGGTTATCCCTTCTCTTACCGCCCTTTTTCACTGGAATATATTTTTGTTGAGCACTATGAAAGAGCTCCTTAAAAGTCCTCCACTGTTCCTAAATAGTGTCACCGTTTAGTCTGTGTTCCCAGTCTACTTTAGCCAACTCTGCCCGCATCCCACTGTAGTCCTCTTTGTTTAAGCATAGTACGCTCGTTTGAGACACTACTTCCTCACCCTCAATCTGTATTACAAATTCAACCATACTGTGATCACTCATTCCAAGAGGATCTTTTACTAGGAGATCATTTATTATTCCTGTCTCCTTACACAGGACCAGATCTAAGATAGCTTGCTCCCTTGTAGGTTCTGTAACATACTGTTCTAAGAAACAATCCCGTATGCATTATATGAATTCCTCCTCAAGGCTATCCCGTGCGATTTGATTTGACCAATCGATATGTAGGTTAAAATCCCCCATGATTACTGCCGTTCCTTTTTCACATGCCTCCATTATTCCCTTGATTATTGTCCGCCCCACCGTGAAGTTATTATTTGGGGGCCTATAAACTACGCCCACCAGTGACTTTTTCCCCTTACTATCTCTAATCTCCACCCACAATGATTCAACATTTTGTTCATTAGAGCCAATATCGTCTCTCACAACTGCCCTGATATCATCCTTTATTAACAGAGCTACCCCACCTCCTTTCCCTTCTTGTCTATCTTTCTGAATTGTCAGATACCACTGTATGTTTAATTCCCAGTCTTGGCCACTCTGCAACCACGTTTCAGTAATGGCCACCAAATCATACCCATTTGTAATGATTTGTGCCGTCAACTCATTTACTTTATTTCGAATGCTGCGTGCGTTTAGGTAGAGTGTTTTAATACTAGTTTTTAAACCATGATTTTTAGTTTTGACCCCTCCTGCAGCCCCTTTATATTCATACATATTGTCCCTTCCTATCACCGTGTGGTTTACACTTACCCCAGTGCTACTCCGCTCTGTTGCCTCCTGCCTTTTGCATTCTTTCTTGGGGTCCTGTTCATCTGAGCTCTCACCCACTCTAACTAGCTCAGAGCCTTCTCCTGGGTTCCGAATACTCCTTGCATTGAGGCACTGAGCTTTCAGGCTTGCCTTTTTATTACACTTTGACCCTTTAGAATTTTGCTGTACAGTGGCCCCCTGCCATATTAGTTTAACTCCTCCCCAACAGCACTAGCAAACACTCCCCCTAGGACATTGGTTCCGGTCCTGCCCAGGTGCAGACCGTCCGGTTTGAACTGGTCCCACCTCCCCCAGAACCGGTTCCAATGCCCCAGGAATTTGAATCCCTCCCTGCTGCACCACTGCTCAAGCCACGTATTCATCTGAGCTATCCTGCGATTCCTATTCTGGCTAGCACGTGGCACTGGTAGCAACCCCGAGATTACTCCTGGGGCCAATATTTATCCCTCAATCAACATAAAAAAACAGATTATCTGGTCATTATCTGTGTGTGGGAGCTTGCTGTGCACAAATTGGCTGCCGCGTTTCCCACATTACAACAGTGACCACACGCCAAAGGTTTGAGACACCTGCTGGTCTATTTAAATGCAACTCTTTCTTTCAGAGCGTAGTTACAATATGGAAGGTGCTGTCACAGGGAGTGGTTGAGGTGAATAGCACGGATGCATTTAAGAGGAAGCTGGAGAAGTACATGAGAGGAGGCTTATATGGAGTCAATATTGTCCCGGACAAGTGGCCTGTTACTGTGCTGTAAACTCTATGTAATAAATTGCTGGTCATAGATGGCATCGCCGCCAGTATCTGAGTGAGAATGGCAGAGACAGGATCACCATCCCTCTTGGGAAAGGCCAAGATCACTGCCCCGCTCGGGAAAGGCCAGAATCACTGCCCCGCTCGGGAAAGGCCAGAATCACTGCCCCGCTCGGGAAAGGCCAGAATCACTGCCCCGCTCGGGAAAGGCCAGAATCACTGCCCCGCTCGGGAAAGGCCAGAATCACTGCCCCGCTCGGGAGCAGACAGCTATCAGTTACAGCCACAAGGAGGCAGCTGATGGATTTATTAGTAAGGTGGCTTTAAAATACACTCATCTCATTTGATTAGAACCCGGCAGGTTTCTGAAAATCTTTGTAGAATTCTGCTTCATTGTGGCTCAGTTTGTCCTGCTAGAAACTGAGCTACTCTGCCCTGGCCACCAACGTCTCAGTTGGTCTGCAATTCAGGGACGTTGTAAGAACACAGTAGCCCATGCTGTGCCTGCCCTGGGAGTGTTTGATTGAACATGAAGCATAAAGAGGGGGAATATTAAGTGGAAGCTCTCATCCTGAACATAAAAATTAAATTGAGTCCATTCCTAAACACACGCTGTACTCTTGGGACTGATGGGCGTGCGTTTTGTTGAGTAAAGTTGTGTGTCTTTAATCAGAAAGTTAAGGGAAGGTGTTAGTTGTTGTCAGGAAATCTGGAGTGCTAACTATTAACTTGTAGTAAATACACTGCTGGGCATCCTGTCGAAGGGATTGAGCGAATGTTGGCAAGGGCCCACGGTAATGAAGACAAACAGTTCGAGCGGAGAAAACGCAGACTTTACCCCAGAACACAGACTTTGAGCTAGCCCAGTTAATCATAGTTCAATTCAGTAAAGTCACAGGAGATAGGAATGTCCAGGACTGAGAGAGAACACCAGCACACCTGACTGGTCCAGTATGGAGGAAATAGACCCCTCTTGCACCCTGCCAACAGGGTTTTGCCAGGTACCTATCTAACTCACCCCTGAACATGCTGATCCAGTAACTCAAAGCTTGCACTGGCTGGTTATTCCATATTCTCGCTCCCTCTGCATAAAATAGTTAAGTTTCACCTTCTAAGCTGTTGTAGACCTGAGACTGTGTTAAATATATCTTGTCTATATTCTTTAACTTCTTGAACATGTCAATAAGGCCATCCCTGCACCTTCTCTTCTCCTGTGTAAATATTCCCACTTCTGCAGCCCCTCCCTGCAGTGCCTAATCCCAGTGTCTCAAATCTCGCTGCTATGTCACGCCCTGTAGAATAATAGCCAGCTCCTTCCACTTCCAAACACTCTTTGCTTCCTCCCCTCTTCACCAGTTTCTGGTCCTGTTCAGATCACCGTGCCTTCGAACCATGTGGGCTGATCTGTGTGCGTTTTATCAAAAGCTTTGCTGGAATCTAACTAAACATTACTCTCTGAACTCCCCCTGTCCACATGGCTTGTTAGTTCTTAAAGAAATTCCAAGAGATTTGTCAGCCCACTTGCATCCAACACATTCCAGCTTGATTAAATCCAGTCCACCTCACCCCAGCTCACACCTTTAAAGAAAGACTTGCATTTATAAAGCGCCTTTCACAACCTCAGGATGTCCCAAAGCGCCTTACAGCCAATGAAGTACTGTTGGAGTGTAGTCACTGTTATAATGTGGGAAACGCAGCAGGCAATTTGCACACAGCAAGCTCCCACAAACAGCAATGTGATAATGAGCAGATAATGTGTTTGTGATGTTGGTTGGAATGAACGCACAGGGGTAAGCCCAGCAACAAGGGAATTTCAGTAATGTAGTGAAGCAAAGGTCGTTCAGGGTTGGAAGCATTTAGAATTTTACAGAGGAGAGAAGGAGAAAGTGATCTGGTGAAGCTGCTCAATATATTCAGTGATTATAACAGCACCACTTCCCCCGGCCAGACATGGAAAAGCTGGGACCCCACTGATGAGGCGTTCCGTGGACATGAGGCTAACCACCGCCCTGTCCAGTCGGTGCTGCATTGAGCATCAGCTGCATGGGGTGAAGCTGCTGTGTGTCTGGGACTATCACTGGGGCACTGCACAAAGTCACTCCCAGGCTGCAGGCCCGACAGATGATCAACCAGCGTATCCCGGCTCAGACGGGACGGGACGGGACGGGAGCTGAACTTCCCAAGTGTCACTTACCCAAAAACAACAGTGCCCTCAGTGCAGGCGGCTGAGATCGACGTCACACAGGATGAGCAAGCAGCAGAGTGGAAGTTCCCAGCGTGACATTTAACTGTAAGCAGCATTCTTGACGTCAGAATGAAAATGTTTAAAAAATCCAGTGAGATCATCTGCCTGTGGCCAATGTAAAATAAATGTTCCCTGATGTTTGGGTTGGTTTTGCCATACTGCCATTTCTATCCAGGAGGAGGGCAGGAGGGTGCTGGCAAGACCAGGCCTTGTTCCCTGGCACACATAGACACATGTGACCACAGCTGCCAGCTGGCACATCATGCTGACTGGCTGACTGGCACAAGCACATGTTGTACAGTGAGTATCGTGCAGGCAACCCTTGGCCACCACACTGACCAAAACTCCAAACCAGCGGAAGTGCTGATTAAAGTCAATGGAACGGGCAGAGTCTTAGAAAAATAGTTTTTTAAAATGTTATTCATTGAGTTACATCGAGTCTACAGCACAGAGACAGGCCATTCAGCCCAACTGGTCCATTTATGCTCCACACTATCTCCTCCCACCCCTCGTCATCTCACCCTATCAGCATATCCCTCTATTCCTTTCTCCCTCAGGTGTTTATCGAGCTTCCCCTTAGATACATCGATACTATTCACCTCAACCACTTCCTGTGGCAGCGAGTTCCACATTCTCACCGCTCTCTGGGTAAAGACATTTCGACTGAATTCCCCATTGGGTTTATTAGTGACTGTCTTATATTGATGGCCTCTAGTTCTGGTCTTCCCCACAAGTGGAAACATCCTCTCTACATCGATCCTATCAAACACTTTCATCACCTTAAAGACCTCCATCAGTTCACCCCTCAGCATTCTCTTCTAGAGAAAAGAGCCCCATTCATGAAGAGAATGTACAAACAGAATCTAATGAAGCACAGACCCAGAGAGAGGGACCCGGGGGGGGGGGGGGGAGGGAGGAGGGAGGGAGGGAGAGAGGGAGAGAGGGAGAGAGGGAGAGAGGGAGGGAGAGAGGGAGAGAGGGAGAGGGAGAGACACAGACCCGGGGAGGTGGGGGAAGAGAGAGAGAGAGACCCCCAGTCTGGTGAACCTTCGTTGCACTCCCTCCATGGCAAGTATATCCTTCCTTAGATAAGGAGACCAGAACTGTACACAATATTCCAGGTGTGGTCTCACCAGGGCCCTATATAATTGCAGTAAAACGTCTTTACTCTTATACTCAAATCCACTTGCTGTATCTGCAGGTTAACTTTCAGTGATTGGTGTACAAGGAACCCAGGTCCCTCTGAACACCAACATTTCCCAATCTCTCACCGTTTAAAAAATACTCTGCTTTTCTAATTTTCCTACCAAAGTGGATAACTTCGCATTTCTCCACATTATATTCCATTTGCCATGTTCTTGCCCACTCACTCAGCCTGTTTATAATCTCTTTACATCCTCCTCACAACTCACTTTTCTACCTAGCTTTGTATCGTCAGCAAACTTGGATACGTTACACTCGGTTCCCTTATCTACGTCATCGATCCAGATTGTGAATACTGGGGCCCAAGCACTAATCCTTGCGGCACCCCACTAGTTACAGGCTGCCAACTTGAACATTGCCCGTTTATTTCTACTCTCTCTCTTCTGTCCTTAACCAATCCTCAATCCATGACAATATATTGAGGATTGGTTAATGGACAGAAAATAGAGAATAGGAATAAAAGGGTTATTTTTGTGTTTGCAGGCTGTAACTAGTGGGGTGCCCAATTCTGTGTAATAACCTCTTGTGTGGGCATCTTACCAAATGCTTTCAGGTCCATGGGATTGTTGGCTTTTAGTCCCATTAATTTCTCCAGTACTATTTCCTTACTAATACTCATTTCTTTCAGTTCCTCGTTCTCACTAGGCTCTTAGCTTCTCTCTATTTCTGAAATGTTTTTTGTGTCTTCTGTGAAGATGGATACAAAGTATTTGTTGGTAATGTCTCTGTCAGTTCCTTATTCCCCGTTATAATTTCTCCTGTCTCAGCCTGTAGGGGACCCACGTTTACTTTCGCTAATCTCTTTTTTTCTTACATACCTAAAGAAGCTTTTACAATCGGTCCAGTGACTTACCCAAGTGGCTGTGTGAGCCTACACTGTGAGTGGGACACCACAGTCCTCACCTCATCCCCTGCCGCACATTTGTACTTCTCAACAGTGCTGCAGAAAGTGCTGGCCTCTCCTTCCTAACCCAGCGATATGGAGAGCAGTGTGGCACTCCCGTGGAGTTGCACTATCTCTGCGCAGACCAGGGTGAACGCTGGGGCCTTCTGACCTGTCTCTCTCTGTCCCACACTGGTTCTGTGACTTGCTGCAGGGATATGCTATTTTTTTTAACATTTAAACAAAAAACACAGAAAACTGTGATCTTTAGTTTCACTTTGATTCTAAGTAACTGAATAAATCAGTCAACTTCCTGATAGAGGAATGATTTACCAGAAATTCAAAAATACTAATGATGAACTAATTATAACTCAGACTCAGCTGTGAGGCAGGGTTGGGGACGAAAAGATGCAGATACAGGAGGAGTGTGGGGCGTCAGGCTCCCTCTGACGTTTTGTTTTGCGGAAAGTATTACTCAGCAGCTGAGTTTGCCAGTAATTTGTGATCGGATAGATCGCGAGCGAGTGAGTAATCTTCTTACATCACCCCTTTTGATGCTCAGTGTGATTTGCCTTCTGACTTTCTGTTTATCTTTCCCGCCCCCCCCCTCGCTGACGGAGGGGGGAGAGTTTTAGCAAAGGTCCATTCAGTAACTAGCAACACCCCAAGGGTGATGGTTCCGCCCCGATCGGGGCTCAGTTACTGAGCCCCCCCCCCAGTGGCGAGGGATGAAGCAGACAAAGCCCAAAGGGCTCCCGCCCCTGCGAGTCAGCCCCAGTCAACGTGCTGACTTCGGCAGATGGAGTATAATGTCGGAAAGTGTGAGGTCATGCACTTTGGCAGAAAAAAATCAGAGCAAGTTATTATTTAAATGGAGAAAGATTGCAAAGTGCTGCAGTACAGCGGGACCTGGGGGTTACTTGTGCATGAAACACAAAGGGATAGTATGTAGGTACAGCAAGTGATCAGGAAGGCCAATGGAATCTTGGCCTTTATTGTAAAGGGGATGGAGTATAAAAGCAGGGATATACAAGGTATTGGTGAGGCCACACCTGGAGTACTTCGTGCAGTTTTGGTTTCCATATTTACGAAAGGATATACTTGCTTTGGAGGCAGTACAGAGAAGGTTCACTCGGTTGATTCCGGGGATGAGGGGGTTGACTTATGAGGAAATGTTGAGGAGGTTGGGCCTCTACTCATTGGAATTCAGAAGAATGAGAGGTGATCTTATCAAAACGTATAAGATTATGAGGGGGCTCGACAAGGTGGATGCAGAGAGGATGGTTCCATTGATGGGGGAGACTAGAACTAGGGGGCATAATATTAGAATAAGGGGCTGCCCATTTAAAACTGAGATGAGGAGAAATTTCTTCTCTCAGAGGGTTGTAAATCTGAGGAATTCGCTGCCTCAGAGAGCTGTGGAAGCTGCGACATTGAATAAATTTAAGACAGAAATAGACAGTTTCTTAATCGATAAGGGGATAAGGGGTTATGGGGAGCGGGCAGGGAAGTGGAGCTGAGTCCATGATCAGATCAGCCATGATCGTATTGAATGGCGGAGCAGGCTCGAGGGGCCATATGGTCTACTCCTGCTCCTATTTCTTATGTTATGAGCTGTGTGGCTGGAGCAGATACGGTCCTGGGAATTCTGTCTGTGGCTCAGCTTTCCACGTTGCCAGCAGCCTGGGGCGAGGTCACCTCCCCGGACTGACGAGGGAGAGATTGCGAAGTGTTCCTCGTGCTGTCGTTCCCTGCCGCTTGCATTTGTCTTTAATGTTGGACCTCCTGCTGGTGTGTTGAGAATGGGCTCTGTCTCCGGGATGAACTGTTCCAACCATTCCCTCCTCCGCCCAGGATCCTGCAGCTTCGCCAGGAACTGCTGTGCACTTTCCAGTATCCAGTGAGGCCGATTCACATTCCAATCTACCCAGACAATGACTTGCCCATACTCTCTCTCACTCTGCCTTTCCTACAGTGTGGCCTGTATTGTGACATTTGTTTATCACAACCATTACTAACCCATCTTTGTTGATTCTTGCAGGTAATTGAGAGCAATGAGTGCAGATCTACATGAAGTTTATACTTTGGAGTCATTCCATACCTGCGGGCCTCGAACCTTTGGCTGATAGAGGTGTGAAGAGGAGGAGCCATTATGCCCTTGAGGAAATCAACTACCGACTGCAGCCAGAGACTTTTGTAGAAATGGATGGGAGGTCTAATCCATGCACTGAGTCCACCAGTTCCTTTACCAATTACTACAACAAAGATTTAATACATTTTCATTATAACCAATCTGGGAAGCTTCAGGACCCCAAGTACAAGTCCCAGGAGCTGAGTGTTGATTCTGTTCTCTTTATCATTCTGTGTTCTTTCATCATCCTTGAAAACCTCCTGGTCTTGGTGGCCATCTGCAGATATAAGAAGTTCCACTCGGCCATGTTTTACTTCATTGGGAACTTGGCGCTGTCCGACCTGCTTGCGGGCGTCGCTTACATCGTCAACATTGTCTTTTCGGGGGGCCGCACCATGACACTAACCCCGCTGCAGTGGTATTTCCGGGAGGGCACCATGTTTGTTGCGTTATCAGCATCCGTCCTCAGTCTGTTGGCCATCGCCATTGAGCGGCACGCTGCCATCGTCAAGGTCAAACTCTACAGCAGCGACAAGAACAGTCGGATGTGCCTGCTGATCGGAAGTTGTTGGATCGCCTCGGTGCTGCTGGGCGGGCTGCCTGTCATGGGCTGGAACTGCCTGTGCCACCCGAGCAGCTGTTCCACCGTGCTCCCTCTTTTCTCCAAGAAATACATTCTGTTTTGTATCTCCATCTTCAGCGTCATCCTCCTGTCCATCGTCATCCTTTACGTGCGGATCTATCTCATCGTGCGATCCAGCCACTGTGAGACTGCGGCCCCACAGACCTTGGCGCTGCTGAAGACGGTGACAATCGTGCTGGGAGTGTTCATCGTTTGCTGGGCGCCCACCTTCATCATCTTACTGCTGGACTTTGCCTACGACGGCAGCGATTGCAAGATCCTGTATGAAGCACAATATTTCCTGGGCCTGGCGACCCTCAACTCTGCCATGAACCCCATCATCTACACACTGAGGAGCCGGGACATGCGTAGGGCCTTTGTCCGCGTCCTGTGCTGCTGCACCATGATGGAGAAGAAGGGCCGGATGGAGAGCTGCTTCCCGAGTCTACGCCACCCCAGCACTTTAGACCGGTCCTACCACAAACACGAGGCCCCAGACTCGCCCATGATGCCGGAGTGTACGACATGTGTGTGAATACCTGTGGGGCCTGATGGTGGGGAACATTGCAACACGCACCATCAACACACGCACTCCACACACTCACCCACCACACAGACACACGTCCTGGATCCATCCCTGAGCCCCAAGGGTCTGATGGTGGAGCTGCTGTCCCGAGGGAACTTTCTGTCCAGCAAACAGTGGGCGAGTTTCATGCCACGCCCAATCTGCTCGCTTCTCACGCACGGCACCTGGCAACTGACCAGTGGGATTTATTTTTGTCACCATGGAAACAATTTGACACCAGCCAATCTGAAAGGAACCCGAAATGTCTCATCGTTCAGCTGGACCAAAGTCTCTTGGAGTTAGCACGTGGGCCGAGCAAGCTGGGAACCTGCCCCGTCAGTGACTGGCAGTGCTGAACAACAGAGGCTCGGTGTGCTCCCAGTCACTGGGCACAGACCATCTTTCCATGTACCTGTTACTGCCATTTTATAATGCTGGGTGGAGGGAAGACAATAACATGTCTTTGGGGATAACAAACGCACACATCATTCAAACCATTCCAGAAGCACCTGTAACACCATCACAAACTCTGCTCTTTCTCATCCCACGAGTGTTGTACCCAGACCCCCCCCAAATACACGGTGCAGTGTCCAGTGATGCCCCGTGCCCGTAGTGATGCCAACAGCACCAGGGGTCATCCTTCCAGTCATCCCAGCACGTCAGAAACAGACATGATGGAGCAGAGTTTCTGTGGCCCAGGTCTGGTTATGGTCCTATCGCCCTGGCAACAGGCATGACTGACACATTGAGCAAAGAATCAGTCGCATGAAGGGAGTAGATAAATGACGCGTTCCTGCGGGCCAATCACAGATTTAACATTTTAATATTTTAATCATCATATTTTAAATGCTACGTCAAACGTCAGTTAGAACCAGGTTTGTTTTTACAGTTCTGTAGTTGGGGCATAGCTTGCTGCTTTTGCCTCGATCCCTCTCGTTCGTACAATTATCGTCTCTCCGGCTCAATATCTATTTTATGTCGGCACATTTGGTGATTAGTTTCCACGGGATCTCTCTGCTCTGGACATTTCATTCAGTGAACACCTGCAAACCACTGAGTAGAGAGACTTGTGTTGTGGGACTTTGCAACAGCCTCAGCCCTGATCTAAAACTGGCACAGCAGCGGGCACTTAACATGGCAGATTGAACCCACCAGTGTCAGTCAATCCCAGACACACTCTGCGTACGAGAGTCATTCCCAAACACAGTCCCTGTCTCTGTACCAGAGTCATTCCCAAACACAGTCCCTGTCTCTGTACCAGAGTCATTTCCCAAACACAGTCCCTGTCTCTGTACCAGAGTCATTCCCAAACACGGTCCCTGTCTCTGTACCAGAGTCAATCCCAAACACAGTCCCTGTCTCTGTACCAGAGTCAATCCCAAACACAGTCCCTGTCTCTGTACCAGAGTCAATCTCAAACACAGTCCCTGTCTCTGCACCAGAGTCAATCCCAAACACGGTCCCTGTCTCTGTACCAGAGTCAATCCCAAACACGGTCCCTGTCTCTGTACCAGAGTCAATCCCAAACACGGTCCCTGTCTCTGTACTCTCGTCAGTCATTCCCCAAACTGGGTGAGGTTTCCAGTGGAGGTCTGACCCTGTATTTCAGGGGAGGGGAGGTCTGGTTACATTGACTGCCCTAGACTCGCTCACCATCTGCCTTGAGCCACCCCTTGTTCTGATTGAACAGTGGCCAGTCCAGTGATGGCAAAGGCTGCATTTTGCCATTACATATGTTGGAATTGCCTTTCATGTAAAAAATAATGCAGTGTAAATGTAAAGGTTTTAAGGAGCTGTGTTGCCTTCATTTCGAGTGATGCAGGCAGTGCAACAATTGGTCAGTCTTTAAAGAGCCTGGCTATGTTACCCATGGCAACAGGCACTGGGCAGCAGTGGCAATGGCATCCCATGCATTCTCCGCAGTGACACTGGTTGGGAAGGATTTACAGAGAATGTCCCAGGTGTACACATCCGCTGGTGTCTTGGAGACTGCCAATGAGATGGGCTGTCCCTTTAAATGAAGGTAAAATAAAGTTTGTTGTGTAGTTTAAATGTTTGAGTGGAACACTACAGCTAAAGCCAGCGTTTAATGGCTGAATGTTTAATGTGTATAAAACAATGTACAGAGTTCAATTATAGAACAGTAAATGGTACGCCAAGTTCTCAGTCACTGAGAATTAACCACCTGAAAATAAAACCTTCTCAAAAAGCAAGTCCAGCCTTGTTTTTGGTCTCTGGGGTCTGGGGTCAGTGCTGCTCCAATGGAAAGTTCACGGACAGAGTTTGTGATTCTTCAACGGGGCTGGTGAGGAGAGGGATCAAAACGAATCATTTGGAGTCTGGCCCGGTGTCCTGCACACGCTGCACAGGGAGTGAGGTTGGAGTTGGGTCGCGTTTGACACTGACAGTCGTTGTACATTGTGCCTTATAAACGCTCTCTCGCTCTCTCCCCCCGTGCTGCTGTTCCCAAGCCGTCGGCTCCCGATAGTCAGAGCTGGGAATCAATTTAAGGCACAAACCCTGGAACCACACCGAGTGCTGCTTGAAACAGCGAAGGGAGGCGCGATCAGTTAGCACGTGTAACATCCATCAAACTGTGCAAGTATTGGGGGGTGAATCAGACAGCGTGTGCGTGGGTGTCTATCTCACACAATCAACACTTCCTCGGAAGCAATGACTCAATTTGATGCAAACAGCCCAGAGGAAATTTAATTGCAGAGCTGCAGCCCTGATGATACTCCTTCTGATGTCTCACTGCCTCGTAGTTTGGAACCCTGAAATTGCATTAAAAATTAAAAATCATTTCACTTTTAATTGCAGCACTTTGAGAGCGAGAAGGGGAAAGACAGACGGCGGCTGGTTGATCGGACCGCATTAGAAAGAGCTTCAGCACGTTGCCCATCCGCAGTCACTGTTGTAATTCCGAAACCTCAGCAGACAATTTTTACACAGCAAGCTCCCACAACAGCAATGTGCCAATGACCAGATCATCTGTTTTAGTGATGCTGGCAGAAAGGACTGTATCGATGGCTGTGCGATCTTTTACATCCAAATGAGAGAGCACACGAGGCCTCGGTTTAATGTCTCATCCAAAAAATGGCACTTCCTACAGTGCAGCGCTCCCTCAGTACTGCCCTTCCGACAGTGCAGCGCTCCCTCAGTACTGCCCTTCCGACAGTGCGGCACTCCCTCAGTACTGCCCTTCCGACAGTGCGGCACTCCCTCAGTACTGCCCTTCCGACAGTGCAGCGCTCCCTCAGTACTGCCCTTCCGACAGTGCGGCACTCCCTCAGTACTGCCCTTCCGACAATGCAGCACTCCCTCAGTACTGCCCTTCCGATAGTGCGGCACTCCCTCAGTACTGCCCTTCCGACAGTGCGGCACTCCCTCAGTATTGCCCTTCCGACAGTGCAGCACTCCCTCAGTACTGCCTCTCCGACAGTGCAGTACTCCCTCAGTACTGCCCCTCCGACAGTGCAGCACTCCCTCAGTACTGCCTCTCCGACAGTGCAGCACTCCCTCAGTACTGCCCCTCCGACAGTGCAGCGCTCCCTCAGTACTGCCCTTCCGACAGTGCGGCACTCCCGCAGTACTGCCCCTCCGACAGTGCAGCGCTCCCTCAGTACTGCCCCTCCGATAGTGCGGCACTCCCTCAGTACTGCTTCTCCGACAGTGCAGCGCTCCCTCAGTACTGCCCCTCCGATAGTGCGGCACTCCCTCAGTACTGCCCCTCCGACAGTGCGACACTCCCTCAGTACTGCCCCTCCGACAGTACAGTCCGCCCTGTGGCCCCCCCCCCGTGTCCCCGTGTCCCCCTCCCCCGGTGCTCTCTGTGCCCCCTCCCCCGGTGCTCTCTGTGCCCCCTCCCCCGGTGCTCTCTGTGCCCCCTCCCCCGGCGCTCCCTGTGCCCCCCCTCCCCCGGCGCTCTCTGTGCCCCCTCCCCCGGCGCTCTCTGTGCCCCCCCCTCCTCCGGTGCTCCCTGTGCCCCCCTCCCCTGGTGCTCCCTGTGCCCCCCCTCCCCTGGTGCTCCCTGTGCCCCCCTCCCCCGGCGCTCCCTGTGCCCCCCTCCCCCGGCGCTCCCTGTGCCCCCTCCCCCGGTGCTCCCTGTGCCCCCTCCCCCAGCGCTCCCTGTGCCCCCTCCCCCGGTGCTCTCTGTGGCCCCCTCCCCCGGCGCTCTCTGTGCCCCCTCCCCCGGCGCTCTCTGTGCCCCCTCCCCCGGTGCTCTCTGTGCCCCCTCGCCCGGTGCTCCCTGTGCCCCCTCCCCCGGTGCTCCCTGTGCGAGGCTGATCCGAGAG
This sequence comes from Pristiophorus japonicus, assembly GCF_044704955.1. NCBI lineage: Eukaryota > Metazoa > Chordata > Chondrichthyes > Pristiophoridae > Pristiophorus > Pristiophorus japonicus. The sequence continues at coordinate 1,630,069 of NC_092000.1, read as the reverse complement.
ATGGAAAGGCACAGTTACAAATATTGTGCCGAGGGAGCAGCACCTGGATGTGACGGAGCCGCTGGTGTCTGTGAGCGGGAAAGGCCCAGACTTTAAAATAGGAAGTGAGTGAGTGAAAGGGGTTAAATGCCAACAGCTGACTCACTGTTTGACTCTCTCTGTCAGACAGCTGCGTGCTTTAGAATTCCCTGAGGTCAGGTTCCTGGGCCGTGATAATTTGAATCTTCAGTTACTTTGCTGAACTCGGAAGCTGTACGTTTGGACAGGTTCAGGCTGGATTGTAATCCCCTAAAACAAACCTCATTTCTCTCCTCACTCCACTCTTGTTAGTGAGAGTGCCCAAAGTCAGATTAGAATTTAACAAACTCCAAATGCACCCTGTCTGTCAGGTGGCACCTGGACCCAGAGCCAAGGGGTGAGAAGCTGAGATAAATCAGTGGATGAGAATCGTGCGGATTGTCGGAGGGAGGGAGCTCAGGGGGTTGAAGTATGAGACAACAACAGCCTGCATTAACATAAAATATGTTAACAAGTGGAAATGGGTGGGGAGCCACTGAGGGAGGAGGAGAGCTATCAGAAACCTGGTCAAGCAGGGGCTCAGGGAGGGAGCTCCAGAGTGGGCCCAAGGCAGCTTAAGGGCAGAGTGAGAGAGCTGGGGACAGGCAGAGAGAGAGGGAGAGAGCTGGGGACAGGCAGAGAGAGAGGGAGAGAGCTGGGGACAGGCAGAGAGAGAGGGAGAGAGCTGGGGACAGGCAGAGAGAGGGAGAGAGCTGGGGACAGGGCGGGAGAGAGGGAGAGAGCTGGGAACAGGCAGAGAGAGAGGGACAGGCAGAGAGAGAGAGAGGGGCAGAGAGAGAGGGAGAGAGCTGGGAACAGGCAGAGAGAGAGGGAGAGAGCTGGGGACAGGCAGAGAGAGAGGGAGAGAGCTGGGAACAGGCAGAGAGAGAGGGAGAGAGCTGGGGACAGGGCGGGAGAGAGCTGGGGACAGGCAGAGAGAGAGGGACAGGCAGAGAGAGAGGGAGAGAGCTGGGGACAGGCAGAGAGAGAGGGAGAGAGCTGGGGACAGGCAGAGAGAGAGGGGCAGAGAGAGAGGGAGAGAGCTGGGGACAGGCAGAGAGAGAGGGAGAGAGCTGGGGACAGGGCGGGAGAGAGGGAGAGAGCTGGGGACAGGCAGAGAGACAGGGACAGGGAAGGAGAGAGAGAGAGAGCTGGGGACAGGCAGAGAGAGAGGGAGAGAGCTGGGAACAGGCAGAGAGAGAGGGAGAGAGCTGGGAACGGCGGGAGAGAGGGAGAGAGCTGGGAACAGGGCGGGAGAGAGGGACAGAGCTGGGAACAGGGCGGGAGAGAGGGAGAGAGCTGGGAACAGGGCGGGAGAGAGGGAGAGAGCTGGGGACAGGCAGAGAGAGAGGGAGAGAGCTGGGAACAGGCAGAGAGAGAGGGAGAGAGCTGGGAACGGCGGGAGAGAGGGAGAGAGCTGGGAACAGGGCGGGAGAGAGGGAGAGAGCTGGGGACAGGCAGAGAGGGAGAGAGCTGGGAACAGGGCGGGAGAGAGGGAGAGAGCTGGGAACAGGGCGGGAGAGAGGGAGAGAGCTGGGGACAGGCAGAGAGGGAGAGAGCTGGGGACAGGGCGGGAGAGAAAGCTGGGGATGGAGAGGGAGAGAGAGAGAGAGAGAGAGAGAGCGTGAGCTGGGGACGGGGCAGGGCTGAGGAGGTCGCAGAGTTTGATGGGTTGGGAGAGGGGAGCTAATGTAGGTTAGCAAACATGAGGGTGATGGGTGAGCCGGATTTAGTCTGGAGCAGGAGATGGACAAGTTGGAGTTTGTGGAAGATGGGAGGCCAGCGAGGAGGGCGTTGGAGTCAGGAGGTGACGAGAGCATGGGCGAGGGTTTGAGTGATAGAAGAGCAGAGGCAGGTAATTAATACTGGTGGGCAGAGCAAGTCAGGCAGCTGCACTTATAGTCACAATCTTCGAGATGAAGAATTCTACGAGCCCTTGACATGGAAGATGTTGGATGGTAGGAGCACGAAGAGTTTGTTGGATAATGTTCAGGAGGAGCATGAGACAAAAGCTCAGATACAAAGAAAGATTGCAAAAGAGATAGAGCTCGGCTATTTAACAAGCGTGGCCTGTATCCTGTCCAAATACGAAGAGGCTCCAGAAATCTGATATAATTCATCTCCTTATACAGAGCGGAGAGACTGAGGGGAGAACTCAAAATGGGAAGCTCAGGTCTCGTCAAAAAAGCTTCAACAATAGAGGAGACCCATAAACACTGGGCCCCATGCACTGACACGGGGCCCTGGGCCCTGGGCCCTGACACGGGGGTCTGGTTTGCACTGAGCTCCTAGCTTAGCTGCTCAGTCACACTGTGCTGAGCGCCGGTTCACACTGCTCCAAGCTTTTAACACTATTATCGAGAAACTGCCTGGCTCACCACCTACCTCAGCTTCTGTTTATAGACAGCCATGAATCCACTCCCTGCTGCCGCTCAATGAAAGAGACTCGAGCACTTCCTGTGAGTTTGCAGCTTTGTAAACCCCACGGTGGGGCTGCCCCTCACGTACCCCGGCTCTGCCCGAACCAGGCACTCTCCTGTTGGGTCAGCGCTGGGCGGTCACCCAGTTCCTGAGTCAATGTTCTCCCACAGGCGGCTGAGAGACACGAGCAGCTCTTCACCAGCAGGACATTATAGCCCGGGGGGGGCAGGGGGACAGACAGGGCCCAATGAGGCGGGGGGGGAGGAAACAGGGCCCAGTGGGGGGAGGGGGGGGGAAGGGACAGGGCCCAGTGAGGGAGGGAGGGGGGAGGGGGGACAGGGCCCAGTGAGGGGGGGGGGGGGAGGAAACAGGGCCCAGTGGGGGGGGGGGGGAAACAGGGCCCGGGGGGGGCGGGGGGGAACAGGGCCCAGTGGGGGGAAGGACAGGGCCCAGTGAGGGAGGGAGGCGGGGGGGGGGGGGAAGACAGGGCCCAGTGGGGGGAGGGGGAGACAGGGCCCAGTGGGGGGAGGGGGAGACAGGGCCCAGTGAGGGGGGGGGGGCCAGCGAGGTAGGGGGGGAGGGAATAGGCCGAGTTTCCGGCGAGAGGGACCGGATTGTGATGGGGGCAGGAACTCCGGTTGATTTTCTGACAGCCCAGAGGCACTGAGGCCAGATTCAGGCTGCAGCCTTTGCTCAGGATGAGGTCTGTGACCAGAACAGGCCAGCTCTCGGGCCTGGGACTTGCCGCCTCAGTTACTCTGATCAGTAATCCGGGTTTGGTCCTTTGTGTTTTATGCCGCATGGTTTGTGCTGTATTTTCTGTTCGGAGCTGCCCTGTTAACGTCCTCAGACTGAAGTCCCAGAGTTTCCCATTTGACAGCAGCGGATATTTCAGGGTTAAACCTCGAGCAACTTTGGCCATCTGCTGTTTCTGGCCCCAGCACTTGCTCTCAATCCGATACGCTCCAGTTCCCAGCCACCTGCTCAGACCCCAGGAAGCAGTGGTGGGACTGTGGGGCCCGGGGTAAGTGGGATTGGGTTACAGAGATTGCATTACTGGGTCTGTGAGCAAACTGCCCCAGCGAGAGAATAGTGCGAGCTCGACACTGACTGTGGGTTGCTCAGAGGCTGATCAGGGCCAACAGGAGGGGGCTGTACGCTTTTACATTCAAATAGCTGCACTCAAACCCAGCGCCCAGTCTGCAAGATCCAAGCACGCAATATTACTGCCCCATACTGCCAGGGAGCTCTTTCCATTCTGTCCCTCGCCCAACTCCGGTACATTGTGCAGAGTTTCCCTGCCTGTCCCTGAGGCCTCACAAGTCCTGTTTGTGATCGGGAACGCTCTGCCTGAAAGGGCATTGGGAGCAGATTCAACTTTCAAACGGGAATTGGATAAATAGTTGAAAAGGAGACATTTGCCAAGCTGTGGGGAAAGAGCAGGGCAGTGGGACTGATCGGATCGCTCTGTCACAGAACCGGTACAGGATCGAGGGGCCTCCTCCCGTGCTGTAAGATTGTCCTTTTAATTATTTGTCTACCGGATGTGAGTGACACTGGCGAGACCACACATGGCCAAACAAATAATTCCTTTGACTGACAGTGGGCCCTATCGATGGGGGTACAGTGGTTTGCTGGGCCCTATCGATGGGGGTACAGTGGTTTGCTGGGCCCTATCGATGGGGGTACAGTGGTTTGCTGGGCCCTATCTGGGGTACAGTGGTTTGCTGGGCCCTATCGATGGGGGTACAGTGGTTTGCTGGGCCCTATCGATGGGGGTACAGTGGTTTGCTGGGCCCTATCGGTGGGGGTACAGTGGTTTGCTGGGCCCTATCTGGGGTACAGTGGTTTGCTGGGCCCTATCGATGGGGGTACAGTGGTTTGCTGGGCCCTATCGGTGGGGGTACAGTGGTTTGCTGGGCCCTATCTGGGGTACAGTGGTTTGCTGGGCCCTATCGATGGGGGTACAGTAGTTTGCTGGGCCCTATCGATGGGGGTACAGTGGTTTGCTGGGCCCTATCGATGGGGGTACAGTGGTTTGCTGGGCCCTATCGATGGGGGTACAGTGGTTACTCGGCCCAGGTGTGTCTCTGAAGGACATTAGTGAACCGATTGAGTTATAACAACAATCATCCACCTTTCACTGTCATTTTACAGTGGGGGGTGTCGGGAGTGAGCATCTCACACACACACACACACAGACACACACAAATAGACACACACACACACACACACACAAATAGACACACACACACACACACACACACACACACACACAAATAGACACACACACACACAAATAGACAGACAGACACACACTACATAAACCGAGTGCGAGATTTTCCACAGCAGCTCCCCTGTCACCTTTCAGAGTTAAATGTATGCTAAATGTGGGACAGCTCTGTGCTTTAGCTGCTGGTCTGGGCCTGCACACAATCCTTTAACCTTGGAGCGTCTAGCTGAGGACTGGGGAGATCCCCCCTTCAGTACGGGATGGGTCGTGGTGCTCCGTGATGGCCATTGGGACAACACACCACACCGGCCCTTTGTCAGGTGTGAAGTGTCATGGAATAAAAGTTCCGTTTCCTTTAGATTTATACTGAAAGGACATTTTGTGATTCTGAATACGGAAACAACGTGTCATTGATATTCCAATAATAAGCATGTCACAGCGTCAAACCCTGTTATCTCGGTTCATCATAGTGAGAGATTCATACAGAGTTGCTGCACTCCCCCGTACTGACAGTGAACAGATATAAATATACCCAACTGCAAATATCAGTGCCAGCTGTGGCTCAGTGGGTCGCACTTTCGCCTCTGAGGCACAAGGTTGTGAGCACCAAAAAATCCAGGCTGACACTCCAATACAGTGCTGAGGGAGTGCTACACTGTCGGAGGGGCAGTACTGAGGGAGTGCCGCACTGTCGGAGGGGCAGTACTGAAGGAGCGCCGCACTGTCGGAGGGGCAGTACTGAGGGAGCACCGCACTGTCGGAGGGGCAGTACTGAAGGAGTGCCGCACTGTCGGAGGGGCAGTACTGAGGGAGTGCTGCACTGTTGGAGGAGCAGTACTGAGTGAGTGCCGCACTGTCGGAGGGGCAGTACTGAGGGAGTGCCGCACTGTCGGAGGGGCAGTACTGAAGGAGCGCTGCACTGTCGGAGGGGCAGTACTGAGGGAGTGCCGCACTGTTGGGGGGGCAGTACTGAGGGAGTGCCGCACTGTCGGAGGGGCAGTGCTGAGGGAGCGCCGCACTGTCGGAGAGGCAGTACTGAGGGAGCGCCGCACTGTCGGAGGGGCAGTGCTGAGGGAGCGCCGCACTGTCGGAGGGGCAGTACTGAGGGAGCGCCGCACTGTCGGAGGGGCAGTACTGAGGGAGTGCCGCACTGTCGGAGGGGCAGTACTGAGGGAGTGCCGCACTGTCGGAGGGGCTTTACTGAGGGAGTGCCGCACTGTCGGAGGGGCAGTACTAAGGGAATGCTGCACTGTCGGAGGGGCAGTACTGAGGGATCGCTGCACTGTCGGAGGGGCAGTACTGAGGGAGTGCTGCACTGTCGGAGGGGCAGTACTGAGGGAGTGCTGCACTGTCGGAGGGGCAGTACTGAGGGAGCTCCGCACTGTCGGAGGGGCAGTACTGAGGGAGCGCCGCACTGTCGGAGGGGCAGTACTGAGGGAGCTCCGCACTGTCGGAGGGGCAGTACTGAGGGAGCGCCGCACTGTCGGAGGGGCAGTACTGAGGGAGCTCCGCACTGTCGGAGGGGCAGTACTGAGGGAGCTCCGCACTGTCGGAGGGGTAGTACTGAGGGAGCGCCGCACTGTCGGGGGGGGGGCAGTGCTGAGGGAGTGCTACACTGTCGGAGGTGCTGTCTTTCAGATGAGACGTTAAACTGAGGCCCCGTCTGCTCTCTCAGGTGGACGTAAAAGATCCCACGGCTACTATTTCGAAGAAGAGCAGGAGAGTTATCCTTAGTGTCCTGGGGCCAATATATATTCCTCTTTCAATGTAACAAAATAACCCAGATTATCCGGTCATTATCACGTTGCTGTGTGTGGGAGCTTGCTGTGCGCAAATTGGCTGCCGCGTTTCCCACATTACAACAGTGACTACACTGCAAAAGTACTTCATTGGCTATAAAGCACTTTGAGACATCCGGTGGTCGTGAAAGGCGCTATATAAATGCAAGTTTTCTTTCTAAAATAAATATCACATTTAGTATACCTGTTATATCAGAGCGCAGAATCCCCATTAGAGTGAGGTGCAGGATCACAACTTGATCAATCAGTCAATGATGGATGTCTGATCAGACGTCCCACCGGTGACACATCTGTGATGTGTGGGCTGTCGGCAGAACAAACAGCAGAATGGAGCTCGGTGATGTGTGTGACCAGCAGCGCGCTGCAGTGCGCTATAGATGGCAAGGCTATCATCATCATTGGCAGTCCCTCGGAATCGAGGAAGACTTGCTTCCACTCTTAGTGAGTCCTTAGGTGGCTGAACAGTCCAATACGAGAGCCACAGTCCTTGTCACAGGTGGGATAGATAGTCGTTGAGGGTAAGGGAGGGTGGGACTGGTTTGCCGCACGCTCCTTCCGCTGCCTGCGCTTGGTTTCTGCATGTTCTCGGTGACGAGACTTGAGGTGCTCAGTGCCCTCCCGGATGCACTTCCTCCACTTTGGGCGGTCTTTGGCCAGGGACTCCCGGGTGTCGCTGGGTCCCAGGTAACTGTGCTGCAGGCTGCCCTGCCTGACAGTGAATGGGGTCTCTGTGCTGGGTACAGGTCCCAGACACCCCTGCCCAAACAGTAAAACCCTCACTGGGATCACACCTGACTCAATACCACCACCTACTGGATTTAAAGCCACAATGCTGCAACACTTCTCGATGTTTATTATCACGGAGTGACTCCTGCCAAAGAACACAAAGCATTCTGTGCATAACTGTCGGGTCCTAAATTTAAAAAATAACCTTCTCCACAACAGACGGAGGTTGTGAGAGGTGTTGGAGTATAATCACTAATAAAGTTGCATTAATGTTACAGATCCCCAATCTACCGTCCCCACGACTGTCACAGGAATCTCCCAAAGCTTCTACTCTCACAGCAATAATTTGCAAAATATTAACAAACCCAACTACCCGTGGGCAAAACAGATGGTGCTAGGGTCAAACTAACCCCCACCTGAAAACTGCCCACTCTGACCGACCACAACTTAGTGCACAAACATATGGCTCAAACCTGAATAAATTCTACAATTCACACAATTAATAAATTCAACTACAACTGAACAAGATTTATTTTTATCCATTTATTCCTCATTTTGGGAAGTCCACGGACAACAAACAATAATGTGTGTTTGTTGGTATTAATGTCTGCAACTCTGGCACAGTGTCGGTGAAAGTGTTGCAGAAACTCGATGCTGTTATGTTTGCAAAGGTAACAACATCATCGAAACTTGTGGGTAACATTTTGGCCTGCTATCAGTCAGTACCGATAGTACCTCTCTTGTCTTACTACACTCCTCTGAAGCGCCTTGGGATGTTTTGCTACATTAAAGGTGCTATATAAATACAAGTTGTTGTTGTTACTGATCGATAGATGGTCGAATCCAACCCGACGTTTGGGTGAAAGATTCACATCTCTGCTGACTCTAAGGGTCCAACATGAAATGAGTTTGGGGCAATCTCAATCTCCTTCCTAGTGGGCAGGGGCCGACAGGTCTACCAGTAACAATGTGCACATTTTTATATGTCTGTGTTTTTAAAACAACATGGCTGGGTGTCAGCCGTGGCTCAGTGGGAAGCACTCGAGTCTCTGAGTCACAACGTCATGGGTTCAAATCCCACTCCAGAGACTTGGACTGATGCTAAGTGCAGTACTGAGGGAGCGCCGCACTGTCGGAGGGGCGGTACCGAGGGAGCGCCGCACTGTCGGAGGGGCGGTACTGAGGGAGCGCCGCACTGTCGGAGGGGCGGTACTGAGGGAGCGCCGCACTGTCGGAGGGGCAGTACTGAGGGAGCACCGCACTGTCGCAGGGGCGGTACTGAGGGAGCGCCGCACTGTCGGAGGGACGGTACTGAGGGAGCGCCGCACTGTCGGAGGGACGGTACTGAGGGAGCGCCGCACTGTCGGAGGTGCCGTCTTTAGGATGAGACGTTAAACATAGAAAATAGGCCATTCGGCCCTTCGAGCCTACACCACCATTCAATGAGTTCATGGCTGAACATGCAACTTCAGTACCCCATTCCTGCTTTCTCACCATACCCCTAGTAGTAAGGACGACATCTAACTCCTTTTTGAATATTTTTAGTGAACTGGCCTCAACAACTTCCTGTGGTAGAGAATTCCACAGGTTCACCACTTTCTGGGTGAAGAAGTTTCTCCTCATCTCGGTCCTAAATGGCTTACCCCTTATCCTAAGACTGTGACCCCTGGTTCTGGACTTCCCCAACATTGGGAACATTCTTCCTGCATCTAACCTGTCTAAACCCGTCAGAATTTTAAACGTTTCTATGAGGTCCCCTTTCATTCTTCTGAACTCCAGTGAATACAAGCCCAGTTGATCCAGTCTTTCTTGATATGTCAGTCCCGCCATCCTGGGAATCAGTCTGGTGAACCTTCGCTGCACTCCCTCAATAGCAAGAATGTCCTTCCTCAAGTTAGGAGACCAAAACTGTACACAATACTCCAGGTGTGGCCTCACCAAGGCCCTGTACAACTGTAGCAACACCTCCCTGCCCCTGTACTCAAATCCCCTCGCTATGAAGGCCAACATACCATTTGCTTTCTTAACTGCCTGCTGTACCTGCATGCCAACCTTCAATGACTGATGTACCATGACACCCAGGTCTCGTTGCACCTCCCCTTTTCCTAATCTGTCACCATTCAGATAATAGTCTGTCTCTCTGTTTTTACCACCAAAGTGGATAACCTCACATTTATCCACATTATACTTCATCTGCCATGCATTTTCCCACTCACCGAACCTATCCAAGTCACTCTGTAGCCTCATAGCATCCTCCTCGCAGCTCACACTGCCACCCAACTTAGTGTCATCTGCAAATTTGGAGATCCTACATTTAATCCCCTCGTCTAAATCATTAATGTACAGTGTAAACAGCTGGGGCCCCAGCACAGAACCTTGCGGTACCCCACTAGTCACTGCTTGCCATTCTGAAAAGTACCCATTTACTCCTACTCTTTGCTTCCTGTCTGCCAACCAGTTCTCAATCCATGTCAGCACACTGCCCCCAATCCCATGTGCTTTAATTTTGCACTTTAATCTCTTGTGTGGGACCTTGTTGAAAGCCTTCTGAAAGTCCAAATACACATCAACTGGTTCTCCTTTGTCCACTCTACTGGAAACATCCTCAAAAAACTCCAGAAGATTTGTCAAGCATGATTTCCCTTTCACAAATCCATGCTGACTTGGACCTATCATGTCACCTCTTTCCACATCCTTAATAATTGATTCCATCATTTTACCCACTACTGATGTCAGGCTGACCGGTCTATAATTCCCTGTTTTTTCTCTCCCTCCTTTCTTAAAAAGTGGGGTTACATTGGCTACCCTCCACTCCATAGGAACTGATCCAGACTCTGTGGAATGTTGGAAAATGACTGTCAATGCATCCGCTATTTCCAAGGCCACCTCCTTAAGTACTCTGGGATGTAGTCCATCAGGCCCTGGGGATTTATCGGCCTTCAATCCCATCAATTTCCCCAACACAATTTCCCGACTAATAAGGATTTCCCTCAGTTCCTCCTCCTTACTAGACCCTCCGACCCCTTTTATATCCGGAAGGTTGTTTGTGTCCTCCTTAGTGAATACCGAACCAAAGTACTTGTTCAATTGGTCTGCCATTTCTTTGTTCCCTGTTATGACTTCCCCTGATTCTGACTGCAGGGGACCTACGTTTGTCTTTACTAACCTTTTTCTCTTTACATATCTATAGAAACTTTTGCAGTCCATCTTAATGTTCCCTGCAAGCTTCCTCTCGTACTCTATTTTCCCTGCCCTAATCAAACCCTTTGTCCTCCTCTGCTGAGTTCTAAATTTCTCCCAGTCCCCGGGTTCGCTGCTATTTCTGGCCAATTTGTATGCCACTTCCTTGGCTTTAATACTATCCCTGATTTCCCTTGATAGCCACGGTTGAGCCACCTTCCCTTTTTTATTTTTACGCCAGACAGGGATGTACAATTGTTGTAGTTCATCCATGCGGTCTCTGAATGTCTGCCATTGCCCATCCACAGTCAACCCCTTAAGTATCATTCGCCAATCTATCCTAGCCAATTCACGCCTCATACCTTCAAAGTTAGCCTTCTTTAAGTTCTGGACCATGGTCTCTGAATTAACTGTTTCATTCGCCATCCTAATGCAGAATTCCATCATATTATGGTCACTCTTCCCCAAGGGGCCTCGCACAACGAGATTGCTAATTAATCCTCTCTCATTACACAACACCCAGTCTAAGATGGCCTCCCCCCTAGTTGGTTCCTCGACATATTGGTCTAGAAAACCATCCCTTATGCACCCCAGGAAATCCTCCTCCGCCGTATTGCTTCCAGTTTGGTTAGCCCAATCTATATGCATATTAAAGTTACCCATTATAACTGCTGCACCTTTATTGCATGCACCCCTAATTTCCTGTTTGATGCCCTCCCCAACATCACGACTACTGTTGGAAGGTCTGTACACAACTTCCACTAACGTTTTTTGCTCTTTGGTGTTCTGCAGCTCTACCCATATAGATTCCACATCATCCAAGCTAATGTCCTTCCTAACTATTGCCTTAATCTCCTCTTTAACCAGCAATGCTACCCCACCTCCTTTTCCTTTTATTCTATCCTTCCTGAATGTTGAATACCCATGGATGTTGAGTTCCCAGCCCTGATCATCCTGGAGCCACGTCTCTGTAATCCCAATCACATCATATTTGTTAACATCTATTTGCACAGTTAATTCATCCACCCTATTACGGATACTCCTTGCATTAAGACACAAAGCCTTCAGGCTTGTTTTTTTTAACACCCTTTGTCCTTTTAGAATTATGATGTCGTGTGGCCTTTTTGTTTCTTGCCTTTGTTTCCTCGGCCTTCCAATATTGCTTTTTACCTTTCTACCATCTGTTTCTGACTCCATATTACTTCGCCCTGTCTCGCTGCATAGGTTCCCATCCCCCTGCCATATTAGTTTAAACACTCCCGAACTGCATTAGCAAATGTTACCCCCAGGACATCAGTTCCAGTCCTGCCCAAGTGCAGACCGTCCCTTTTGTACAGGTCCCACTTCCCCCAGAACTGGTTCCAATGTCCCAGGAATTTGAATCCCTCCCTCTTGCACCACTGCTCAAGCCACGTATTTATTCTAACTAACCTGCTCCCTCTACTCTGATTAGCACGTGGCACTGGTAGCAATCCAGAGATTACTACCTTTGAGGTCCTACTTTTTAATTTAACTCCTAGCTGTCTAAATTTAGCTTGTAGGACTTCTTCCCGCTTCTTACCTATATCGTTGGTACCTACATGTACCACGACAACTGGCTGTTCACCCTCCCTCTCCAGAATGCTCTACAGCCGCTCCGAGACATCCTTGACCCTTGCACCAGGGAGGCAACATACCATCCTGGAGTCTCGGTTGCGGCCGCAGAAACTCCTATCTATTCCCCTTACAATAGAGTCCCGTATCACTATAACTCTCCCACTCTTTTTCCTGCTCTTCTGTGCAGCAGAGCCACCCATGGCGCCATGAACCTGGCTGCTGGTGCCTTCCCCTGGTAAGTCATCTCCCCCAACAGTATCCAAAACGGCATATCTGTTTTGGAGGGAGATGACCGCAGGGGACTCCTGCACTACCTTCCTGCTCTTGCCGTGCCACTTGGTCACCCATTCACTATCTGTCCTAACCCTTACCTGCGGCGTGACCAACTCACGAAATGCGCTCTCCACAACATTCTCAGCATCGCGCATGCTCCAGAGTGAGTCCATCCGCAGCTCCAGTGCCGTCATGCGGGTCTGTCAGGAGCTGCAGCTGGGCGCACTTCCCGCACACATAGCAGTCAGGGACACTGGAAGCGTCCCTGACTTCCCACATCGCACAGGAGGAGCATGACACGGGCCCGAGCTCTCCTGCCATGACTTAACCCTTAAATTAATTGACTTACTAAGATTTACTTAAACACCAAACAGCTACTTAGCAGTTCGCTGCCAATTAAAGTCAGTTATACTTTCCCGTCGAGCAGCCGAGCACTTACCAGCTTGGCTGTGACGTCACCTCTCGATTTCGCGCCCCTCGGTCTTTGGCTGGTCTCTGGGCCCCGTCCGCCCTCTCGGCTGAAGGTAAAAGATCGGGGGGCGCTCTCCCGGCCCCTCCCCGGTGTCCGGGGGGCCAATATTTAACAGATGATCTGGTCACTCTCACATTGCTGTGTGGGATCTTGCTGTGCACACATTGCCCGCGGTGTTCCCCACATTACACAGGCTGGCTGTCAGGGGCTGCACAAATGGGACTTGTTCCACAAACCCCAACACTTGCATTTACATAGCGCCTGTAGCGGGGTAAGCGGGCCCGAGGGGTTCCACAGAACAAAACCAGCCCGGGGCCCAGCAGCGGAAGGCTCGGCTGGCGGAGCGATTATAATCGGGTCAGGGGTCAGAGATCCGGGGGCTGTGGGGCTGGGACAGAGGTAGGGGAGGGCGAGGCTCGGCCTCAACGTCGTGCAGCCAGGCCCGTTGCCCCGAGTTACAGAGTGGGCGGGGCCCGGGGCCCGGGGCGGAGCCTGCTGGTTGCTGCGGACGCTGCGTGCGGCCGACGTCGTTGCCGGGGAAGGACGCGTGTGCGTCATCACTGGGAGAGCGCGCCTGCGCACTGAGCGGCAGAGCGGGTAAAATGGCGGCGCGTCCGCGGGCTCCGGGACCGGAGAGACCCGAGACCCGGAGACTGAGAGGGGCCGGGGGGCCGGGGGGGGCCGGCTGAGGGGAGCCAGGGGCCGGGGATTGAGGGGGCCTGCGGCCTGCGCCACTCCCGCTGCAGGGGCAGAAACAGCCCGGAGGTCGGGGCGAGCAGCCGCTGCCTGGGAGGGAGGCTGCAGTTACCACAGCAACTGGGCCCGGGGTCAGCGGGTCATCACCCCCTCCCCCCCCAGGTCAGGGGGGGTCAGGCCCTTTTGCCCCAGGTCAGGGGGGGGTCAGGCCCCTTTGCCCCAGGTCAGAGGGTCAGGCCCCTTTGCCCCAGGTCAGGGGGGGGTCAGGCCCCTTTGCCCCAGGTCAGGGGGGGTCAGGCCCCTTTGCCCCAGGTCAGGGGGGGGTCAGGCCCCTTTGCCCCAGGTCAGGGGGGGTCAGGCCCCTTTGCCCCAGGTCAGAGGGTCAGGCCCCTTTGCCCCAGGTCAGGGGGGGGTCAGGCCCCTTTGCCCCGGGTCAGGGGGGGTCAGGCCCCTTTGCCCCAGGTCAGGGAGGGGGTCAGGCCCCTTTGCCCCAGGTCAGGGGGGGGTCAGGCCCTTTGCCCCAGGTCAGGGGGGGGTCAGGCCCCTTTGCCCCAGGTCAGGGGGTCCAGGCCCTTTTGCCCCAGGTCAGGAGGGTCAGGCCCCTTTGCCCCAGGTCAGGGGGGGGTCAGGCCCCTTTGCCCCAGGTCAGGGGGGGGGTCAGGCCCCTTTGCCCCAGGTCAGGGGGGGGTCAGGCCCCTTTGCCCCAGGTCAGGGGGGGTCAGGCCCCTTTGCCCCAGGTCAGGGGGGGGGGTCAGGCCCCTTTGCCCCAGGTCAGAGGGTCAGGCCCCTTTGCCCCAGGTCAGGCCCCTTTGCCCCAGGTCAGGGGGTCAGGCCCCTTTGCCCCAGGTCAGGCCCCTTTGTCCCAGGTCAGGGGGTCAGGCCCCTTTGCCCCAGGTCAGGAGGGTCAGGCCCCTTTGCCCCAGGTCAGGGGGTCAGGCCCTTTGCCCCAGGTCAGGGGTCAGGCTCTGATGAACTTTCACACTCCCTGCCCTCTGTGGGTATGACTGGTGTTATGGGCTGTGAGAATTGGGTTGATGCTCACGTTTGTTTCTATTTGTCCACAGGGTGTTGGATTGTAGCCGGACCTATTTGACGAAGCAGGACCGAGAGCGCAGTAACAGCAATGGTCAGTCTGCTGGTCGTGTTTGTTCTGGGAGTGATTGGGAGGCTGCTGTGATCTGTGAATGAGTGTTTCTGTTCAGTGCATGGACATAGATCACGAGTGTCTAACCAAAGGCTGGGGATGTATAGCCTTCCCTTTTGAGATCTGTGACCTGTTCACATCTGAAGCTGGTGGTGTCTAAGTTCAGCCCCTGCCTTTAACGCTGGCCGGTTGAGTAATAATTGACCTTCACACAAATTGTAAGTTACCGCTCAGATGTCCAGGTTGGAGTATAACCTGTGAACCGATCTGTATATTTGAATGTAGATGGGAATTGCTTCCTTTTGTAATGTGGTCAAAAGTTGGACTCGTATGGGAAGGCATTGAACCACAAGAACGTTGGCAGTGTCCAGTCCAACACGCCTGACTTCAGGAACAATCTGATCACTCGCTCCAGATCTCTCTCTCTGCCCTGATGTCATGTGCTGAGCTATTTGAACTCTCGTGTGCCTCAGTTACAGAGATGCTGCTCAAACAGAAGGATTGTTGCAGTAAACCAGGCCTGCTGACTGGAAGGGAATTTAATAAGAACATAAGAAATAGGAGCAGGAGTAGGCCATACAGCCCCTCGAGCCTGCTCCGCCATTTAATAAGATCACTGCTGATCTGATCATGGACTCAGCTCCACTTCCCCGCCCGCTCCCCATAATCCCTTGTCCCCATATTGTTTAAGAAACTGTCTATTTCTGTCTTAAATTTATTCAATGTCCCAGCTTCCACAGCTCTCTGAGGCAGCGAATTCCACAGATTTATAACCCTCTGAGAGAAGAAATTTCTCCTCATCTCAGTTTTAAATGGGTGGCCCCTTATTCTAAGACCATGCCCTCTAGTTCTAGTCTCCCCTCTCTGTGGAAACATCCTCTCTGCATCCACCTTGTTAAGCCCCCTCATAATCTTATACATTTTGATAAGATCATCTCTCATTCTTCTGCATTCCAATGAGTAGAGGCCCAACCTACTCAAACTTTCCTCATAAGTCAACCCCCTCATCCCCGGAATCAACCTAGTGAACCTTCTCTGAACTGCCTCCAAAGCAAATATATCCTTTCATAAATATGGAAACCAAAACTGTATGCAGTATTCCAGATGTGGCCTCACCAATACCTTCTATAACTAGCAAGACTTCCCTGCTTTTATACTCCATCCCCTTTGCAATAAAGACCAAGATACCATTGCCCTTCCTGATCACTTGCTGTACCTGCATACTATCCTTTTATGTTTCATGTACAAGTACCCCCAGGTCCTGCTGTACTGCAGCACTTTGCAATCTTTCTCCATTTAAATAATAACTTGCTCTTTGATTTTTTTTCTGCCAAAGTGCATGACCTCACACTTTCCAACATTCTACTCCATCTGCCAAATTTTTGCCCACTCACTTAGCCTGTCTATGGCCATTTGCAGATTTTGTGTGTCCTCCTCACACATTACTTTTCCTCTCATCTTTGTATCATCAGCAAACTTGGCTACGTTACACTCAGTCCCTTCTTCCAAGTTGTTAATATAGATTGTAAATAGTTGGGGTCCCAGCACTGATCCCTGCGGCACCCCACTAGTTACTGTTTGCCAACCCGAGAATGAACCATTTATCCCGACTCTCTGTTTTCTGTTAGTTAGCCAATCCTCTATCCATGCTAATATATTACCCCCAGCCCCATGAACTTTTATCTTGTGCAGTAATCTTTTATGTGGTACCTTGTCAAATGCCTTCTGGAAATCCAAATACACCACATCCACTGGTTCCCCTTTATCCACCCTGTTCATTACATCCTCAAAGAACTCCAGCAAATTTGTCAAACATGACTTCCCCTTCATAAATCCATGCTGACTCTGCCTGACCGAATTTTGCTTTTCCAAATATCCTGCTACTGCTTCTTTAATAATGGACTCCAACATTTTCCCAACCACAGATGTTAGGCTAACTGGTCTATAGTTTCCTGCTTTTTGTCTGCCTTTTTTTAAAACGGGGCATTACATTTGCAGTTTTCCAATCTGCTGCGAGCCCCAGCTTTTAAAGTATTCCTCAAGGTGTCTCCCCAAGGTGCTGAGCAGTCCAGAATGATCCGGGTTTGGTGCCCTGATCTGTGGCCCGGGTTTGGTGCCCCGGTTCGTGCCCCTGCAGTGGTCGGGAAGCTAGTTTTGGTCTCCGATCAATCGGAACAGTGGGAGAACAAGCCTGAGCCAGGGTCCCAGCTTCTGATCGCTATGCAGTGCCACCATGGTAGGAAATACCGGTGAGGACTGGTTCGGGCTCAACATTGAATCTCTGTTGTCAAATATTCTGCTGCCGCTCACTGCCTGGGTTCATGTGCAGAATGGCCGTGGGGAGCCCTGGTCACCCTCTGTGGGACCCGCACTCCTGTGAGAGTCGGTGCTGCCAAGGGAGGTGAGGAGTACATTCGAGGGAAAAGAACCTTTCTAATCATTGTACAAATTCTCTTTCTCTCTCGCAGGGTGAACGGAAAGGTGTGAATAAATATTACCCGCCTGACTTCGATCCTGCCAAGGTTAGTGTGCTTGAGATGAAGTGCTGGGGACAGTGGGTGAGAGGCGGGAACTGTATCCACAGTGTCTTTTCATAAAGCAACAACAACTTTCACTTATATAGCATCTTTAACACAGTAAAACATCCCGAGGCGCTTCGCAGGAGCGTGCTCAAACAACCCGGGCTTGTTTCAGGGGGAGATTCTGGTTGGGTGGGCCTGAAGGGGTCAGGTGGGTGAGTTATGTCTTTAATGCTGTACTGTTGCTTTTTCTTGCATTTTCTCAACTGGACTGATGTGCCTTTTTAACCTGACAGCATGGCTCCCTCAACAAGTACAAGAACAGTCACCCTCTGCGCGAGAGGGCCCGCAAACTCTCCCAGGGTATCCTCATCATCAGGTGAGTGTCCCACTTTCAGTCTGATATTCCAAGTTGCCCCTTTTCTTGTGGGGATTTGTGTTGGATGTTCTGTGGGGATTTGTGCTCGTGCAGTGTGTGCCTGTTCAGTCCCAGGGTACAATTTACATCACGGTCCCCGAGTTCAGGAGGGGGGAATCCAGCAATGGGTCCTTCCCCTGATCT
Source organism: Pristiophorus japonicus (assembly GCF_044704955.1). Taxonomy (NCBI): domain Eukaryota; kingdom Metazoa; phylum Chordata; class Chondrichthyes; family Pristiophoridae; genus Pristiophorus; species Pristiophorus japonicus. The sequence continues at coordinate 1,612,391 of NC_092000.1, read as the reverse complement.
CTGTCCAGTAACCCCTGCTGGGTGTGTGTGTGGGCATTGGCTGAGGATGGATCAGCTTGGCAGTGATCGGCCCATGGTCAGCTATCCTGCCAATACTTGCTGCTCAGGCTCAGCCTCAAACGATGGGCACTCGGCTGAGTTAGCAGTCAACGGCTGGAGCTCGTGGACACGGACCTTTTGGTGTGGGGGAGGAGGGGAGGGGGGGAAGGGAAGGGAAGGGAAGGGAAGGGTGTCATTGTGGTTTGGTTGGAGTATTTTTTATACTTAGTAACCCAGTCTTCTCTCTCTCTCGAAGGTTTGAGATGCCGTACAACATCTGGTGCGATGGCTGTGGGAAGCACATTGGAATGGGTGAGGCCGGGGGAGGGCAGCAATGGGTGAGGCCGGGGGTGGGGGATCGGTGAGGCGGGGGGGGGGATGGGTGAGGCTGGGGGAGGGGGGGGGCAGCAATGGGTGAGGCCGGGGGAGGGTAGCAATGGGTAAGGCCGGGGGGGGGGGGCGATGGGGGAGGGGGGGGCAGCAATGGGTGAGACCGGGGGTGGGGGATCGGTGAGGCGGGGGGGGGGGGGATGGGTGAGGCCGGGGTAGGGGGGGGGGGCAGCAATGGGTGAGGCCGGGGGAGGGCAGCAATGGGTAAGGCCGGGGGGGGGGGGCGCGATGGGGGAGGGGGGGGCAGCAATGGGTGAGGCTGGGGGAGGGGGGGGGGCAGCAATGGGTGGGGGAGGGGGGGGGGCAGCAATGGGTGAGGCCGGGGGAGGGGGGGGCAGTGATGGGTGAGGCTGGGGGGCAGGGGGGGAATGGGTGAGGCCGGGGGGGGGAAGCAATGGGTGAGGCTGGGGGGGGGGAATGGGTGAGGCCAGGGGAGGGGGGGGGGGCAGCAATGGGTGAGGCCGGGGGAGGGGGGGGGGCAGCGATGGGTGAGGCTGGGGGGCGGGGGGGGAATGGGTGAGGCCGGGGGGCGGGGGGGGAATGGGTGAGGCCGGGGGGGGGGGGGGGGGGGGCAAGCAATGGGTGAGGCTGGGGGGGGGAATGGGTGAGGCCAGGGGAGGGGGGGGGGGGCAGCAATGGGTGAGGCCGGGGGAGGGGGGGGCAGCAATGGGTGAGGCCGGGGGGGGGGGGGGTCGATGGGTGAGGCCGGGGGGGGGGGGGGCAGCAATGGGTGAGGCCGGGGGGCGGGGGGGAATGGGTGAGGCCGGGGGGGGGGGGGGGCAGCAATGGGTGAGGCCGGGGGGGGGGGGCAGCAATGGGTGAGGCCGGGGGGGGGGGAATGGGTGGAGGCGGGGGGGGGGGGGGGGGGGGAATGGGTGAGGCCGGGGGGGGGGGGGGCAGCAATGGGTGAGGCCGGGGGAGGGGGGGGGGCAGCGATGGGTGAGGCCGGGGGAGGGGGGGCAGCAATGGGTGAGGCCGGGGGGGGGGGGGCAGCAATGGGTGAGGCTGGGGGGGGGGGGGATGGGTGAGGCGGGGGGAATGCAGAGAGTGGGTGGAGGATCGAGGTTTTATTTATTTGTTCTCGGGATGTGGGTATTACTGGCAAGGCCGCCGTTTATTGCCCTCGAGAAGGTGGTGGTGAGCCGCCGCCTTGAGTCGTTCCCTCTCTGGGACCCAGTTCTGCGGCCAGCACAGAGCAGTTGGATAAAGGCCTCCTGTTTCTGCAGCATCCAGAAGCTCCGTGCCGTGTACAGGAGGGCTAAAGGGGCTGCGCATTAAATGCCGCCATTCACCATTTGTCACATTGAGAAGCTGCTGTGCGAGAGATCCCGGGAGCTGCTCAGTCGCGCACCTTAAAGGGACCATTACTCTCCTCCTTGTGGGTGTGAATCCCCAGAACAAAACTCAATCATTATAAGAAGCCATAAGGATGGGGAATGGGCACAGTCCAATAGGAGGTGTACTGTTCACACGCCCCAAGGTGCTTTACTCTGTATCTAACCCCGTGCTGTACCTGCCCTGGGATTGTTTGATGGGACAGTGTAGAGGGAGCTTTACTCTGTATCTAACCCCGTGCTGTACCTGCCCTGGGAGTGTATGATGGGACAGTGCAGAGGGGGCTTTACTCTGTATCTAACCCCCTGTACCTGCCTTGGGAGTGTTTGATGGGACAGTGTAGAGGGAGCTTTACTCTGTATCTAACCCCGTGCTGTACCTGCCCTGGGAGTGTATGATGTGACAGTGTAGAGGGAGCTTTACTCTGTATCAAACCCCCTGTACCTGCCCTGGGAGTGTTTGATGGGACAGTGTAGAGGGAACTTTACTCTGTATCAAACCCCCTGTACCTGCCCTGGGAGTGTTTGATGGGACAGTGTAGAGGGAGCTTTACTCTGATGTCGGTGAGGTGAAATGTTCTGTGTTGGTTCTAGGTGTCCGGTACAATGCAGAGAAGTCGAAAGTTGGGAACTACTACACAACCCCTATCTACAGGTACCGGGCAGCCGTTCTCTTTCCCCCCCCCCCCCCCCCCCACCCCGGCACAGCCCCTCATGGGGACAGTCCGACCCCCGCCGCACAGTCTCGTCTCGTTGCTGGGGTTTGCCCCTTCCTCACAGCGAAGGTTTGTCATTGTCGTATCGGTGGGGGTATTTTCAGAATTGCCCACCTGTTTTGCTGGGAGGAATCCCATGGATCGTCCTCTGTTGCGGAATTAACCTGACTTTATTTTCTCTGGGTCCTGTTCACAATGTGATTTATTCAGTGTTTAATCCTCCCGGCCCTGTTTAACCGTGGGCCCCCCCCAGTCCAATGTCTGTCCCGCTGCAGTGATGTGGAGTGCACCGTGTACCCACCCCTCGAGTAACTTTTTAAACAACTTGGAAACCTTGGAAAAATCTTTTAATAACTTTGGAAACTCTGGAAAAACTTTTTAAAACACTCCTCGGCCTCTTAATCAATCTTAAACTTTTAAACAATTGGGGAAACTTTTATAACCTATTATTGATCTACATCTTAGACTTTTTAATAACTCTTAGAAACTCTTTAAAGAAATTGGGAATTTTTATCAACTTTTAACTCTTAAAATAACTTTGGAAGTGACCTTCCTAATGCCTGCCCCCCAACCGAGCCACGGGCCATCTACCACCAATGGCGCTTCTCGGCGCCGAGCTTACGGTCAACACTTCGCCGTATACAGTTAGGTTTATCGAGCTGTGCCTGGTCTCCAGTTTTGGACCCTTGCCACTGGACCAAGACCTCGCTCGGCTAAGCCCGTGTGGTTGGCGGTGTGCAGCGGCCACCCCACGTTAAAAGAACTCGCACACAGGCATCTTCCACTTCGTCAGGACGAAGTTTGGGACCTGGAAGATCAGGCCCCTCGGAATGATATATCACCAACAAGATCCTGCAAATCCCCTGGGAGGACAGACGCACCAACATCAGAGTCCTCGACCAGGCCAATATCCCCAGTGTTGAAGCACTGACCACACTCTATCAGCTTCGCTGGGCAGGCCACATAGTTCGCATGTCAGATACGAGACTCCCGAAGCAAATGCTTTATGCGGAGCTCCTTCATGGTAAACGAGCCAAAGGAGGACACCCTCAAAGCCTCCCTGATAAAGTGCGACATCACCACTGACACCTGGGAGACCCTGGCCCCAGACTGCCCGAGGTTAAGTCCATCCGGGAGGGCGTTGAGCTCTTCGAGTCTCAACGCAAAGAGCACGAAGAGACCAAGCGCAGGCAGCGGAAGGAGCGCGCGGCAAACCAGTCCCACCCACCCCTTCCCTCGACGAATGTCTGTCCCACCTGTAACAGGGTCTGTGGCTCTCGTATCGGACTGTTCAGCCACCAGAGAACTCACTTTGGGAGTGGAAGCAAGTCTTCCTCCATTCCGAGGCACTGCCTATGATGATGTACCCACCCGAGGAACGCCAGTGGGACGGGCTTTTATAAGCTGTGCCTCCTGAAGGGGGAATCTCCCGTTGCTGTGATGCAGCTCACAGGCTGCTTTCACTGGGAAATCCTTGTTCCCCAGCACCATGCCCCCCACAATCCCCCGCCCCACCTAACCCCAGTCCGCCAGTGTGAACAGGAGCTCCCAGTGTGGCAGGTCACAAGCACTGCCATTTTGCCTTCATGGTCTGACTCTGGGGGAGCGGGCTCTCGCTCTCGCTCTCGTTCTCGCTCTCTCGCGGTGGATGCTTTACCAAGAGCCCGATGTTGGGTGTTGCAGGTTTCGGATGAAGTGTCACCTGTGTGTGAACCACATTGAGATGCAGACGGACCCGGCAAACTGCGACTATGTGATTGTGAGTGGAGCACGACGCAAGGAGGAGCGATGGGACATGAAGGACAACGAGCAGATCCTGACGACTGGTTAGTGACCCCCTGGGGGATGTGGGGGGAGGGGAGGGGGGTCCGTGTGGGGGGAGGGGAGGGGGGTCCGTGTGGGGGGAGGGGAGGGAGAGTCCGTGTGGGGGGAGGGAGGAGGGTCCGTGCGGGGGGAGGGGAGGAGGGTCCGTGCGGGGGGAGGGGAGGAGGGTCCGTGCGGGGGGAGGGGAGGGGGGTCCGTGCGGGGGGAGGGGAGGGGGGTCCGTGCGGGGGGAGGGGAGGGGGAGGGGGGTCCGTGCGGGGGGAGGGGAGGGGGGTCCGTGCGGGGGGAGGGGAGGGGGGTCCGTGCGGGGGGAGGGGAGGGGGGTCCGTGCGGGGGGAGGGGAGGGGGGTCCGTGCGGGGGAGGGGAAGTGCGGTGGGAGGGGAGGAGGGTCAGTGCGGGAGGAGGGTCAGTGCGGGGGGAGGGGAGGAGGGTCAGTGCGGGGGGAGGGGAGGAGGGTCAGTGCGGGGGGAGGGGAGGAGGGTCAGTGCGGGGGGAGGGGAGGAGGGTCCGTGCGGGGGATGGGGAAGTGCGGGGGGAGGGGAGGAGGGTCAGTGTGGGGGGGAGGGGGGTGAAGGGTCAGTGTGGGGGGTGAAGGGTCAGTGTGGGGTTGATACGGAGGGTCAGACTTGCTATTTGAGTTGAGATGACTCTCGGGCAGGCAGTTACCTACTTGAGCACACAAATCCAGCCGCTGTATATAGTCAGGCCGTTGGGCTACGGGTGAGTGTTGTGCTTTCTGTATTTAATCATAAACTGACCGTTGATCCTTCAGAGCACGAAGAGAAGAAGAAGTTGGAGACTGACCCCATGTACAAGCTGGAGCATGGGGTGGGTGACCAGGCCAAGCTGAAGACTGCCATTCCCACCCTGTCCAACATTCAGGAGATGCAGAGCGCCTGGAAGGATGACTTTGCCATTAACAGCATGCTGCGCAAGAAGTTCCGCGTACGTCCACAGTCAGAGTTCTGTTCAAACTGTAACGCTGAGGGTGCAGACACACCAAACGGTACCCCGCCCATGGCTAGAGAGACACCAGTCAGTGTTCGGGTATCTCCCCTCCCCCGCCCCGAGAGACACCAGTCAGTGTTCGGGTATCTCCCCTCCCCCGCCCCGAGAGACACCAGTCAGTGTTCGGGTATCTCCCCCACCCCGAGGGACACCAGTCAGTGTTCGGGTATCTCCCCCACCCCGCCCCGAGAGACACCAGTCAGTGTTCGGGTATCTCCCCTCCCCCGCCCCGAGAGACACCAGTCAGTGTTCGGGTATCTCCCCCTCCCCCACCCCGAGAGACACCAGTCAGTGTTCGGGTATCTCCCCTCCCCCACCCCGAGAGACACCAGTCAGTGTTCGGGTATCTCCCCCTCCCCCACCCCGAGAGACGCCAGTCAGTGTTCGGGTATCTCCCCTCCCCCACCCCGAGAGACACCAGTCAGTGTTCGGGTATCTCCCCTCCCCCACCCCGAGAGACACCAGTCAGTGTTCGGGTATCTCCCCCGCCCCAAGAGACACCAGTCAGTGTTCGGGTATCTCCCCCTCCCCCTCCCCGAGGGACACCAGTCAGTGTTCGGGTATCTCCCCTCCCCCACCCCGAGAGACACCAGTCAGTGTTCGGGTATCTCCCCCTCCCCCACCCCGAGAGACACCAGTCAGTGTTCGGGTATCTCCCCTCCCCCACCCCGAGAGACACCAGTCAGTGTTCGGGTATCTCCCCTCCCCCACCCCGAGAGACACCAGTCAGTGTTCGGGTATCTCCCCCGCCCCAAGAGACACCAGTCAGTGTTCGGGTATCTCCCCCACCCAGAGAGACACCAGTCAGTGTTCGGGTATCTCCCCCACCCAGAGAGACACCAGTCAGTGTTCGGGTATCTCCCCCTCCCCCTCCCCGAGGGACACCAGTCAGTGTTCGGGTATCTCCCCTCCCCCACCCCGAGAGACACCAGTCAGTGTTCGGGTATCTCCCCCTCCCACGCCCCGAGGGACACCAGTCAGTGTTCGGGTATCTCCCCCACCCCGAGAGACACCAGTCAGTGTTCGGGTATCTCCCCCACCCCGAGAGACACCAGTCAGTGTTCGGGTATCTCCCCCACCCCGAGAGACACCAGTCAGTGTTCGGGTATCTCCCCCTCCCCCGCCCCGAGAGACACCAGTCAGTGTTCGGGTATCTCCCCCTCCCCCGCCCCGAGAGACACCAGTCAGTGTTCGGGTATCTCCCCCTCCCCCGCCCCGAGAGACACCAGTCAGTGTTCGGGTATCTCCCCTCCCCCACCCCGAGAGACACAAGTCAGTGTTCGGGTATCTCCCCCTCCCCCGCCCCGAGAGACACCAGTCAGTGTTCGGGTATCTCCCCTCCCCCACCCCGAGAGACACCAGTCAGTGTTCGGGTATCTCCCCCTCCCCCACCCCGAGAGACACCAGTCAGTGTTCGGGTATCTCCCCTCCCCCACCCCGAGAGACACCAGTCAGTGTTCGTGTATCTCCCCCACCCCGAGAGACACCAGTCAGTGTTCGGGTATCTCCCCCACCCAGAGAGACACCAGTCAGTGTTCGGGTATCTCCCCCACCCAGAGAGACACCAGTCAGTGTTCGGGTATCTCCCCCACCCAGAGAGACACCAGTCAGTGTTCGGGTATCTCCCCCACCCAGAGAGACACCAGTCAGTGTTCGGGTATCTCCCCCACCCAGAGAGACACCAGTCAGTGTTCGGGTATCTCCCCCACCCAGAGAGACACCAGTCAGTGTTCGGGTATCTCCCCCTCCCCCACCCCGAGAGACACCAGTCAGTGTTCGGGTATCTCCCCCTCCCCCTCCCCGAGGGACACCAGTCAGTGTTCGGGTATCTCCCCTCCCCCACCCAGAGAGACACCAGTCAGTGTTCGGGTATCTCCCCCTCCCCCACCCAGAGAGACACCAGTCAGTGTATCTCCTTGACAGAGGGTCTGAAGGTAATCACTAAACCCAAAGCTGAATGTCCTCAGTAAAGCCTATTCTGTTTATACCCCTGCAAGTTTGCCGATTTAGCTCCCTTCTTCTGTTACACCCACGGAGGTTATGGATGAAGGGACGAGTGTAATGTAGCCAAGTTTGCTGATGATACAAAGATGGGTGGGAGAGCAAGTTGTGAGGAGGACACAAAAAATCTGCAAAGTGATATAGACAGGCTAAGTGAGTGGGCAAAAATTTGGCAGATGGAGTATAATGTGGGAAAATGTGAGGTTATCCACTTTGGCAGAAAAAATAGAAAAGCAAATTATAATTTAAGGGGAAAGATTACAAAATGCTGCAGTACAGAGGGATCTGGGGGTCCTTGTGCATGAAACACAAAAAGTTAGTATGCAGGTACAGCAAGTAATCAGGAAGGCAAATGGTATGTTGGCCTTTATTGCAAGGGGGATAAAGTATAAAAGCAGTCCTGCTACAACTGTACAGGGTATTGGTGAGACCACACCTGGAGTACTGTGTACAGTTTTTGTCTCCGTATTTAAGGAAGGATATACTTGCATTGGAGGCTGTTCAGAGAAGGTTCACTAGGTTGATTCCTGAGATGAGGGGGTTGATGTATGAAGATAGGTTGAGTAGGTTGGGCCTCTACACATTGGAGTTTAGAAGAATGAGAGGTGATCTTATTGAAACATAAGATACTGAGGGGGCTCGACAAGGTGAATGCAGAGAGGATGTTTTCCCTCGTGGGGGAATCTAGGGGGCATAGTTTCAGAATAAGGGGTCGCCCATTTAAAACTGAGATGAGGAGAAATTTCTTCTCGGAGGGTTGTAAATCTGTGGAATTCTCTGCCCCAGAGAGCTGTGGAAGCCGGGACATTGAATATATTTAAGGTGGAGATGAGGGAGTAAAGGGTTATGGGGAGCGGGCGGGGAAGTGGAGTGAAGTCCATGATCAGATCAGCCGTGATCTCATTAAATGGCGGAGCGCATGACAACCCAGGCGCCCAGCCACCCTTCCCTCAACCGCTGTCTGCCCCACCTGTGACAGGCTGTGGGTCCCGCATTGGACTCATATATTTAGTGTGGAAGCAAGTCTTCCTTGACTCTGCGGGACTGCTTAGAAGAAGAAAAGATGGAGCAGGCTCGAGGGGCCAAATGGTCTACTCCTGCTCCTATTTCTTATGTAGTTCTTTATTAACTTTTTCATTTATCCCGTCTTTAGGATGAGAAGAAGGTGTTGAAAGAGGCGGAAGAGAAAGACGAGGCTCTGCGGAACAAAGCGTGTCTCAGCATCCCATTGGTCCAGGAGTCCAAGGACGATAAACGCCTGGCTTCACTTCTCAAATTACACGCCGTGGACTGTGAGTTGGGAGAAAACGAAGTGCATTCAGTTGATGAATAGAATGATGGGAGCTGAGCTCATCCCTACCACTGCTCGACTCAAGCCCACACTTCCTGCAATGGGGCAAAATACGCAGCAGACACCCCGAGAGGAGATGGGGCCATACTTGGGTGTTCAGTTTTGGTGCCAGTCAGTGACGGGGTTCACAGTCCCCCCCCCCCCCCGTCCACCCCCCACCTGGGGCAGTGAGGCCTCAGCATGAGTGACACAGGATTACACCCACTTGCCCGACGTTGGGCTGACCCCACCCCCCTGAGCCCTGGCAATCGGACCCTTGGAGCCCAGGTAACTGGGTTCTCTACAATGAGGGGCTGATTCTCCCGTTGCTCACAGCTGCTGGACCCTTGCCTGGCAGCTAATCATCAGGGAGCAGCGAGCAAACTGTACCCCACTTCCTGCCCACAGTCTCCTCGTCCACCGGGAGATAGGTTCTGGGTTGCCCTGTTTGAATTTCCTGGGACTGTTGATTTTGGAAGGGCTGTTCCTGACTCTGCTTCAGTCCAAGCGCCCGGTATCGGATCCCGAGATAGGAGGGGACTGTGCAGGTGACTAGCTGGTTGTCCCTGGTGTGGGTGTGGTCAGTGAGTGGTGCCAGGGGCAGGTTGTCGGTTCTGGCAGGCGGACAGTGACTGGGAATGGAGCCGGTTTGGAGCGGTGCACAGGAGCGACACTGGTAAGCACCGGGTACCGATGGTGCACGATGGATCATCTCGGACAAACTCCTCACCCACTCTTCCTGGTCTGTTCGAGGCCACCGTGTCACTGGACAGGGACAAAGGGGCAAGACCGTATGTTGCTGGAAAGAGGCAGGGGACTGAGGAATGGAAAAAACAGAGGCTGAGACCCGTGTGGGGGGCTAAATAGAGTTGGAAAAGGAAATAGGTCCCCTGTCCTCAGTGGGTGAGAGAACCCACATCGGTGGCACTGAGTCTCTCAGACCCAGTCCCAGGCTCCATCCGCAGACCGGGTGCCAGGCTCCATCCTGGTCTGTGCCGATTTGGGTGGGTGGAGGGGGCATCACAAGTAAGCTCGGCCTCCTGGGGCAGGGAGGGAAATGTGTCGGGATCCCAGCTCCTGGTGTCGGTTATCCGGGAGTCCCAGCTCCTGGTGTCGGTTATCTGGGGGTCCCAGCTCCTGGTGCCGGTTATCCGGGAGTCCCAGCTCCTGGTGTCGGTTATCCGGGGGTCCCAGCTCCTGGTGTCGGTTATCCGGGGGTCCCAGCTCCTGGTGCCGGTTATCCGGGGGTCCCAGCTCCTGGTGCCGGTTATCCGGGGGTCCCAGCTCCTGGTGTCGGTTATCCGGGGGTCCCAGCTCCTGGTGTCGGTTATCCGGGGGTCCCAGCTCCTGGTGTCGGTTATCCGGGGGTCCCAGCTCCTGGTGCCGGTTATCCGGGGGTCCCAGCTCCTGGTGTCGGTTATCCGGGAGTCCCAGCTCCTGGTGTCGGTTATCTGGGGGGGTCCCAGCTCCTGGTGTCGGTTATCTGGGGGTCCCAGCTCCTGGTGCCGGTTATCCGGGGGTCCCAGCTCCTGGTGTCGGTTATCCGGGGGTCCCAGCTCCTGGTGTCGGTTATCCGGGGGTCCCAGCTCCTGGTGTCGGTTATCCGGGGGTCCCAGCTCCTGGTGTCGGTTATCCGGGGGTCCCAGCTCCTGGTGTCGGTTATCTGGGGGGGTCCCAGCTCCTGGTGTCGGTTATCCGGGGGTCCCAGCTCCTGGTGTCGGTTATCCGGGGGTCCCAGCTCCTGGTGTCGGTTATCTGGGGGTCCCAGCTCCTGGTGTCAGTTATCCGGGGGTCCCAGCTCCTGGTGTCGGTTATCCGGGGGTCCCAGCTCCTGGTGTCGGTTATCCGGGGGTCCCAGCTCCTGGTGTCGGTTATCCGGGGGTCCCAGCTCCTGGTGTCGGTTATCCGGGGGTCCCAGCTCCTGGTGTCGGTTATCCGGGGGTCCCAGCTCCTGGTGTCGGTTATCTGGGGGGGTCCCAGCTCCTGGTGTCGGTTATCCGGGGGTCCCAGCCACTGAGTGTCGGTTATCCGGGGGTCCCAGCTCCTGGTGTCGGTTATCCGGGGATCCCAGCTCCTGGTGTCGGTTATCCGGGGGTCCCAGCTCCTGGTGTCGGTTATCCGGGGGTCCCAGCTCCTGGTGTCGGTTATCCGGGGATCCCAGCTCCTGGTGTCGGTTATCCGGGGGTCCCAGCTCCTGGTGTCGGTTATCCGGGGGTCCCAGCTCCTGGTGTCGGTTATCTGGGGGTTCCCAGCTCCTGGTGTCGGTTATCCGGGGGTCCCAGCTCCTGGTGTCGGTTATCCGGGGGTCCCAGCTCCTGGTGTCGGTTATCTGGGGGTCCCAGCTCCTGGTGTCGGTTATCCGGGGATCCCAGCTCCTGGTGTCGGTTATCCGGGGGTCCCAGCTCCTGGTGTCGGTTATCCGGGGGTCCCAGCTCCTGGTGTCGGTTATCCGGGGGTCCCAGCTCCTGGTGTCGGTTATCCGGGGATTCCAGTTGGAATGTGCACGTGTGTGGGCAGGCTGAGGCTGGGCACAATCACACCACCCGCTCACTCTCTAAACACTCACAGGCACAATAGCCTTTTGGGCATATTAATGACTTGGACCGAGTGTAATGTAGCCAAGTTTGCTGATGATACAAAGATGGGTGGGAAAGCAAGTTGTGAGGAGGCAAAGAATCTACAAAGGGATATAGACGGGCTAAGTGAGTGGGCAAAAATTTGGCAGATGGAGCATAATGTGGGAAAATGTGAGGTTATCCACTTTTGTAGGGAAAATAAAAGATCAAATTATTATTTAAATAGAAAGAGATTACAAAGTGCTGCAGTACAGAAGGACCTGGGGGCCTTGTACATGAAACACAAAAAGTTAGTATGCAGGTACAGCAAGTGATCAGGAAGGCAAATGGAATGTTGGCCTTTATTGCAAGGGGGATAGAGTATAAAAGCAGAGAAGTCCTGCTACAACTGTACAGGGTATTGGTGAGGCTACACCTGGAGTACTGTGTACAGTTTTTGTCTCCGTATTTAAGGAAGGATATACTTGCATTGGAGGCAGTTCAGAAGCTTTATTAGGTTGATTCCTGTGATGAGGGGGTTGTCTTATGATGAAAGGTTGAGCAAGTTGGGCTTATACTCATTGGAGTTCAGAAGAATGAGAGGTGATCTTATTGAAACATATAAGATACTGAGGGGGCTTGATAGGGTAGATGCAGAGAGGATGTTTCCCCTCATGGGGGAATCTAGGATTAGGGGGCATAGTTTCAGAGTAAGGGGTCGCCCATTTAAAACTGAGATGAGGAGGAATTTCTTCTGAGTCGTGAACCTTTGGAATTCTCTGCCCCAGAGAGCTGTGGAGACTGGGTCATTGAATATATTTAAGGTGGAGATGGACAGATTTTTGAGCGATAAGGAAGAAAGGGTTATGGGGAGCGGGCGGGGAAGTGGAGCTGAGTCCATGATCAGATCAGCCATGATCGTATTGAATGGCGGAGCAGGCTCGAGGGGCCGGGTGGCCGACTCCTGCTCGGATTTCTCATGTTCTTACGTAAGGTGGGACAGACTGCGGGTTGTAGTGGGGAGAGTTGCAGTGATTCTGATGCTCACTATTTGTTATGCAGCCTATGAGGACAAGCAGCGAATGAAACGGAAGGAGATCACCTCACGGTCCTGGTTTGCTTCGCCCCAAGTCACGGTGGGAGAGAAGGCCGGCGAGACCTTAAAGAAACTGGGACTCAGCAAAATATTGAAGGCCAAATCCTCGAGCAGCCCGAACGGAATTGCTGCGAGTGATCTGGGAATAATCCATCGGAAATCCGGGGAGTACTCAGCCAGCCAGACGGAGCGGCCACTCTTGGCTAGAATGGAGCTGAGGGGAGAAAACGATCAAAGGAGCCATATTTCGGACAGTACGAGTCGAGAGAGCAACGGCAGTCTGAAGGTGGAAGGCTCTCCCCATCGGACTGAGGCAGCGATTGACATGGAGCAAGAGGCCAATACCAGCTCACTTGTTGCTGATTATTCTGATTCCAGCTCAGATACAGACAGTTCCTGAGCTGTGACCGAATGTAAATAATGGACACAGATTCCTGATTTGTGATTCACCCCTGTGCAATAAATATTCTAATGTCACCCTGAGCGTGTTGGAGGAATTCTGTGTGTATTGAAGTTAATCTGCGGCACTGGTCACTCGGTATCCTGCCCTGACCAGGGCCAAGAGTCCTCTGTTGGGGCCGGCCTGATTCTGAAGCCAGTGTCGGTTTCCTGCCAGTTTGGAATGCTGTGTGGAGGTGACCGATTCATAGAATGACATAGAATTAGCAGCACAGAAACAGGTCTGTGCCGGTGTTTATGCTCCATAAGAGCCTCCTCCCCCTCCCCATACTTCATCTCACACTATCAACAAAATCTCCTGTCTATTTCTCCCTAGTGTACTTCTCCAGCTTCCTTTTAAATGCATCGATACTTTTCGCCTCAACCACTCCCTGTGGCAGCGAGTTTCACATTCTCACCCCTCTGGGTAAAGATGTTTCTCCTGAATTCCCCATTGAATTTATTGGTGACTGTCTTATATTTATGACCCTCTAGTTCTGGTCTCCCACACAAGTGGAAACATCTTCTCTCCTTCTACCTTATCAAACATAGAAAATAGGAGCAGTAGTAGGCCATTCGGCCCTTTGAGCCTGCACCGCCATTCAACACGATCATGGCTGATCCTCTATCTCAACACCATATTCCTGCTTTCTCCCCATACCCCTTGATGTCTTTTGTGTCTAGAAATCTATCTATCGCCCTCTTAAATATATTCAGTGACTTGGCCTCCACAGCCTTCTGTGGTAGAGAATTCCACAGGTTCACCACCCTCGGAGTGAAAACATTTCTCCTCATCTCGCTCCTAAATTTCCTACCCCGTTTCCTGAGACTGTGACCCCTTGTTATAGACTTCCCAGCCTGGGGAAATATCCTCCCCACATCCAGTCTGTCCAACCCCGTCAGAATTTTATACATTTCAATGAGATCACCTCTCATTCTTCTAAACTCTAGTGAATACAGGCCTAGTCGACCCACTCTCTCATACGACAGTCCTGCCATCCCAGGAATCAGTCTGGTGAACCTTCACTGCACTCCCTCTGTGGCAAGTATATCCTTCCTTAGGTAAGGAGACCACAACTGCACACAATACTCCAGGTGCGGTCTCACCAAGGCCCTGTATAACTGCAGTAAGACAATTTCATAATGTTAAAGACCTCCTATCCGGGTCACCCCTCACCCTTCCATTTTCAAGAGAAATGAGACCCAGCCTGTTCATCCTTTCCTGATGGATATAACCTCTCAGTTGTGGTATGGTGCGTGTAAATCTTTTGATTCCTCGTGCAATCTCGTCAACTATCAGTCTGGCCAAATGTGATACAGGTTGGACTGTGGGGACACGTACAGGGTGCAGGCGAGAGTGGCTATTGGGGGTGAGGGGAATAAGCCCGCAAGGGGAAACAGTAATAAACATGGCTCAGTGGTTAAATGCAGCAACTGAGGGAAGGTGTCTCCCCTCAAACCCCAGCTCAGGGGGGAGAGAGGGACATGGAGCAAAGGGTGAACCCAGCAGCTGATTGTGCAATTTATTTTTAATTCACTCTTTCAAACTAAGACATTAGCAGCGAGTGAGTGAAGAGCCCGGTTAATGATGGGCCAGTGGGACCTGGCTGGGGAACTGTGTGTCCCGGACCGGCTTCCGGGGGGACGGTGCTGAGTGCCGGACCGGCTTCCGGGGGGACGGTGCTGAGTGCCGGACCGGCTTCCGGGGGGACGGTGCTGAGTGCCGGACCGGCTTCCGGGGGGACGGTGCTGAGTGCCGGACCGGCTTCCGGTGAGGCGGTTGATGTTTGCGGCGATTTCCCGCGCGGTTAATCGATTATTTATCGGTTTATCGATTGTTTCTGATTCTCCCGCCACTGACCTCGACTGAAAGATTGAAATTAGCGGTGAGCGCATGCGCAGCCCCCTGTCCCCCGAGAATGTTCCAGCACAGGAGGCCCCGGCCCGGACCCTCCCTCACCCTCCGGACCCTCCCTCACCCTCCGGTCCCTCACCCTCCGGACCCTCACCCTCCGGACCCTCACCCTCCGGCCCGGTCCCTCCGGACCCTCATCCTCCGCTCCCACTCCCTCCGGACCCTCACCCTCCGGACCCTCACCCTCCGGACCCTCATCCTCCGGACCCTCATCCTCCGGTCCCTCACCCTCCGGACCCTCACCCTCCGGACCCTCATCCTCCGGACCCTCATCCTCCGGTCCCTCACCCCCGGCCCGGACCCTCCCTCACCCCCGGCCCGGTCCCTCCGGACCCTCATCCTCCGCTCCCACTCCCTCCGGACCCTCACCCTCCGGACCCTCATCCTCCGGTCCCTCACCCTCCGGACCCTCACCCCCGGCCCGGTCCCTCCGGACCCTCATCCTCCGCTCCCACTCCCTCCGGACCCTCACCCTCCGGACCCTCATCCTCCGGACCCTCATCCTCCGGTCCCTCACCCCCGGCCCGGACCCTCCCTCACCCTCCGGACCCTCATCCTCCGGTCCCTCACCCTCCGGACCCTCCCTCACCCTCCGGACCCTCACCCTCCGGACCCTCATCCTCCGGTCCCTCACCCTCCGGACCCTCACCCCCGGCCCGGTCCCTCCGGACCCTCATCCTCCGGTCCCACTCCCTCTGGACCCTCCCTTACCCTCCGGACCCTCCCTCCCTCCGGTCCCTCCCTCCCTCACCCTCCGCTCCCACTCCCTCCGCACCCTCCCTCCCTCACCCTCTGGACCCTCCCTCACCCTCTGGACCCTCCCTCACCCTCTGGACCCTCTGGACCCTCCCTCACCCTCCGCTCCCACTCCCTCCGGACCCTCACACCCGGCCCGGATCCTCACCCTCCGGTCCCTCCCTCCCTCACCCTCTGCTTCCACTCCCTCCGGACCCTCACTCCCAGCCTGGATCCCCCTCCCTCACTCAATCTCTTTCCCCCGGCCCGGCCCCTCACTCCCCCACTCGCTCCCCACTCCCGCCCTTTCCCCGGAGCCCGGCACATTCCCTTCAGGCACTTATCCAACTCCCTTTTTGAAAGCCTCGATTGAGTCTGCCTCCATCACCCTCTCAGGCAGCGCATCCCAGATCCTAACCACTCGCTACGGGAAGGAGTTTTCCCTCATGTCGCCTTTGGACCTTCTGCCGATCGCCTTAAATCTGTGTCCTCTGGTTCTCGACCCTTCCACCAATGGGAACAGTTTCTCTCTCTCTACTCTGTCCAGACCACTCATGATTTTGAACACCTCGATCAAATCTCCTCTCAACCTTCTCTGCTCCAAGGAGAACAACCCCAGCTTCTCCAGTCTATCCCCGTCACTGAAGTCCCTCATCCCTGGAATCATTCTCATAAATCCTTTCCTCTCCCTCTCTGAGGCCTTCACATCCTTCCTAAAGCGCGGGGCCCAGAATTGGACACAATACTCCAGCTGTGGCCGAACCCGTGTTTTATACAGGTTCATCATAACTTCCTTGCTTTTGTACTCTGTGCCTCTATTCACGAAGCCCAGGATCCTATATGCTTTATTAACTGCTTAACCTGCCCTGCCACCTTCAAAGATTTATGCACAAGCACCCCCAGGTTTCTCTGTTCTTGCACCACCTTAAAAATTGTACAATTGTTTTGTATTGTATTGTCTCTCCTCATCCTCCCCACTGAAATGGATCATCTCACACCTCTCTGTGTTGAATTTGATCTGCTATGTGCCCGCCCATTCCACCAGCCTGCCTGTGTCCTGAAGTCTATCTCTATGCTCCTCACTGTTTACTACACTTGCAAGTTCTGTGTCATCTGCAAATTTCGAAGTTGTACCCCCCAGAGCGAGAGATGCGGGGGAATGGGAACGAGGAGATTGAGGTGATTTGGATTATTCATCTTTATTTCATTCCGATTACAGAATTTGAACAAGATCCAATCAGAAGTTGAAACACTGATCAGGACCCTTGCAACCATGGCAAATCTGGTAAGTTTGGTCATTGTTTGTTTGAAATGGGGACAGGGTGGAGGGAAGTGGGTGGACTGAACTTTGCAAAACTTCTCCCTGTAGCGATTGTTGTCAGTCACTGAGCTCCTAGAATCTTACAGACAGAGGCCACTGAGCCCATCGGGCCTGTGCCGGCTCTTTGAAAGAGCGATCCAGTTAGTCTCACTCCCCACCACTCTTTCCCCACAGCCCAATATTTTTTCCTTTTCAAGTATTTATCCAATTCTCTTTTGAAAGTTATTATTGAATCTGCCCCCACCGCCCTTTCAGGCAGCACGTTCCCGATCACAACAACTCGCTGTGTTTAAAAAAAATGTCGCCTCTGGGTCTTTCGCCAATCACCTTAAATCTATGTCCTCCTCTTACCGACCCTTCAGTCATCCCTGGTATCTTCTATCGTAAATACCTTTAAAGTGTTTATAATGGGTCTGGCGAGCGTAAAGACACAATGTACACTTGTCAGGTGCTCCAGAACAAGACGTGTAATCCAGGCGCTCTTGTCGCCCAAACTGGGAATGATGTGGGGTTGCAATGTGAGTGCTTCCATTCACTGACTGGGAGTGACAGCAGGCAATGTGAGTGCTTCAGTCTGAATGCTCCTGAGTGATTTTAACCTGTAAAAACGCAGTCCCTCTGCCGCATAATTTAGTTTTTGCAGCAGTTACAAAACTGGCGTAAAATCAAGAAGATCAAAGTTATTTGAATCTCTTGTCCTTTTTTGGGCTGTGATCAATATAACTGCTCAGTGACTCCCTCAATCGCAAGGGGCAGAACAGCTGTGACTGCTGGGGGTTAAAAGCCGTCTCATTCGCAACAGTACCTTCTGTTTAAGAGACAACGAGCTGATAAAGTAGAGAGTAAGAAAAGATCACTGGACCATTTGCTCCTGTTTGCCCTGGGATCAGTTGCCCCTGCACACTCTCCAGTGCGCACATCCGTCAGTGCAGTTGTGAAGAGAGCATGTTGAGGAGAGGGAGAGGATATTGCTGTATTATTACTGTATCACAAGCTGAGATTGCAGTTTGTCGCAGGACCCTGTCGATCACATTGCTGTTTTTCTTTGGCAGGGTTCGGGCAGCCAGGCAGCGACGGAGTATACAGTCCGTGTCCCCAAGTAAGAGATTCTGATCATTCCCAGATTGAGAAATATGTAGCAGGTGGGCCAGCACACAACAGGGCAGTTGAATGTTTTGAGAATCACCGGCGATCGGTCTCTCCCAAATCATGAACCCTGTCGGAGCTGACAGACCCTGCTGAGTAGTTACAGTATTTCCTGTTTTTGTGTGCATTTGTTGGGCGAGAGCGGGCAAATGACCCGCTGACGCACACTGTTTGGGTTCACACCTGAACAGTGCCACTCCGATCACTGGGGAGTGTGGGGGGCAGGGGAGAGGGTGGGGGTTTGGTTATGGGGGAAAGGGTTGCGTGGGTGTGGGGTTTTGGCTGTGGGGAAAGGGGTGTGGGGTTGGAGAGTTGGTGGGGGTTGTGGGGTGATGGTGTCTGGGGGGAGCGTGTGGGAGGGTTGTCTGGGGGGGGAGGGGGGCGCGTGTGTGTGGGCAGTGGTCCTAATCACAGCTCAATGTACTTAAACTCGCTCCCTTCCCAGGAACAACACCAAGAAGCACAACATCATGGCGTTCAATGCTGCTGATAAAATCAACTTCTCCACATGGACCCAGGTACGATCGCAGGGTGAAGGGAGCCACTGTGACCCGGTGGTGTGCTCTGGGCACGGGCCCTGTACCAGGGTCAGTGTAATTCACACAGATGGGGGAACTGCAGGTGGGGACAGTCGGCATATTCTGATATGTTCACATGCCCATTCCACAATCATTGCACACACTTGGGGCAGTAGCGAGCTGTGTATATGGATTGTACATGGGGCTGGGGTATTCTAGGATATTGCCCGACATCCTTCACCTCTAATACACGTTCGAAGGGTCGGAAACTCTGAACATTGGAGGGTGATACTCCACTCACGTCGGGAAGGTAATAAAATATAACCTCATACACGCAGCACGCCTGAGATATTTACACTTACCCATAATAGTTTCATACCCAAGAACTTCCTTCAGGAGATTATGAACATGTCTTTGACCGCTTATGCTAACCTTAGTAGGACTAGATAAAGAAGTCCACCTGATCTTCAGTGAGTTGTATTCTCACAAGTTCATTGTGTGGGACAAAAGTGGGTGTGAGGTACTCATGACCTCTGTGCTTGTAGCCTGTTGATACAGTCACTATCATTTCCTTTATCAGCTGTTGCCCTTTGTTGAGACTGCCTTTGATGTTTTGTACTTCTGATCTTTATTGCAAAAGAAAGGTAGTTCAGCTGTTGCCTGACCGGATGGGCATTCTATCTACACTGGCAGTAGAAATCTCTTCTTCACATTGCTGTGTTGAAAGCCTCTCTGGTACAGCTGCGTGTTTCTGGTGTTTATAACTTAGCTCAATGTTATATAATACCAACTAGCTTATTATATTTAAAAATCTACATGTACCTATCCTTTCCCGGGAGGCTTTGTATTGTGCATGCTTTATAAATGGGTGGGGAGGAACTCAGTGCGTCGTGTGCTACCAGGGGAGGGGGTTCTCCTAACGGGACATGTTTTTGTGGGGGGTTGAGTAATGTGTGTGTGCTGGACCCGACACGGAGATCATTGCTGTGATCACGGCACTGCGATTGTTGGGACCAGGTCTGTAACGTTCCACATTTTCTTTCAGGCTAAGATGGAGCGAGATCTCAGCAACAAGAAGATTTACCAGGAGGAGGAACAGCCGGTGTTCGGTGCCGGCAGCGAGTTTCGCAAAAAGCTACGCGAGGAATCGAGGAAGAAAAAATTTGGGATTGTTACCCGGGAGTTCAAGCCGGAAAATCAGCCATGGCTGCTGAGAGTCAATGGGAAAGCTGGTCGGAAGTAAGTGGTGTGGGCACGTTTAGACAGTTTGAGCCACAGACAGCCCTCTCCTGCATCTAATGTTCCCTCTTTCCCTGTTTTAAGGTTCAAAGGTCAGAGGAAAGGTGGTGTGACTGAAAACGCGTCCTACTACATCTTCACCCAGTGTCCCGATGGGGCATTTGAAGCCTTTCCTGTCAACGCCTGGTATAACTTTGTCCCAGTCGCAAAACACAAGACGCTGACAGCGGAGGAGGCTGAGGAGGAGTGGGGAAGGTAAGGTCCCACGCACGGGTGTCCACAAACCTCGGCTTCCCTCCGTGTTTAAATAAATCCGTGTTGTTAGAGGGTGAGTTGTGCGATTGGACCC
Organism: Pristiophorus japonicus; assembly: GCF_044704955.1. Lineage (NCBI taxonomy): Eukaryota > Metazoa > Chordata > Chondrichthyes > Pristiophoridae > Pristiophorus > Pristiophorus japonicus. The sequence continues at coordinate 1,592,436 of NC_092000.1, read as the reverse complement.
TCGCTCATACATCGACAGTGGCTGAGCCTGGTTCCTCTCGCTGGCGAGCTTGAGGATATATCCCTGGCCCTCCCTCCACACCATCCCCAGACTATTGCATTCTAATAAATTATAGATATTGATGTACAAACAACTTTAAAACACTACCATGGTCACATCCTTGCTGTCAGCGCCCCCACTGCTGGGAGGCTGTAATTACAACGTGACCAGTTTACATAAGAAAATTTCCATTGCAAATATTGTCACAGGGATTTATAATAAAAATCTGAAAATAAGGACTGACTTTACAATGAAGACTGATTTATGTCTGGGGGCCCTGGTTCACTTACCCCACACCTTCACCACAGGAGATCAACCAATGTTTACAAAAGTTAAATGTTTAAAATGAAAGCTAATGTTTATTTTTAACAGTCAGACTTCCGAGATCCAGGACAGTCAAAGGCAAGTCCATTGTTTCCCACACGTCGGTGTCACTGCTCTGCACTGCTCTTGCCCAGGGAGCTGAGTATGGACTGTGGCCGTAGTTGGAGATCTTGCTGCTGTCTCTGGCTCAGCCAGCACTGAGTGTCAGCCACTCAGCTGCCTGAGGGTGAAACGGGAGCACAACTCGGCCTCTCTTGCTCACACGGGGAGGGGGAGAGGGAGAGGCAGCCTTTCCCAGGGGTTTCAGGGCAGCAGCTGCATGTTCCCCACACCCACTCCTCCTCCTGTATCATGGGCAGTGGTGAGAGAGCTGAAAGGGACAGATCGATTATTGCAGTTCATTGCACTGAATTTAGTTTCTTGTCTTTTTGTAACTTGCTGTCTCCCTTTTCCCTCCAACATCTCGGAACCCTCACACGCGGGCGGCATGTTCAGGCGCAACAAGGTGGTGAATCACTTCAGCATCATGCTGCAGAAGAGGCTGAAGGACCAGGACCGCGATGACGGGGACGAGGAGGAGGAGAAGATAAAGAAGGGGAAAGAGAGAAAGAAGAAGGGGAGTGAGCTGCGGATCCATGACCTGGAGGATGACCTGGAGCTCAGCTCGGACGAGAGTGACGAGGAGAGTGACGAGGACAGTGAGTGACCCCAGAGGCCCCATGACTCACGGGCCTTTGCCACGGCTCTCGCTGCCCAGAGGGCTTACGCTCAGCGCTTTGATGAGGGGCCCCCGTTAGTTGGGTGGTGCTGAGGGCAGGTTCCAGGCCCTGGGCCCGTAGTCTGCACCCCAGCCCAGGGCAGCCTCACCGGAGGCCTGGGCCAGGGGGAAGCTTGGGGCTGCAGGGGGGGGGGAATGGTGACAGTCGGTGGTGGATGTCAACGCCCTTTAAAAATACACGCCTGTGTAGCTGACGGGCTAGAGCTGTGTGACGGGCCGAGAATCGCAGCCCGCTGTGTTGTCCCATTCCTAGTAGAGGTACTATTGGCCCCAGTCCTGACATCCGGCCCGCTGATCGCGAGCACATTTCATATAGTTCACCCGGGGGTCGCCATCCCGGGGGGCTGTATAAGGCCATATTTGGGCAACCCTGATTATCCCCCGATATCCCGTTTCCACCAGGAATATCCCCACTGGATAACCAGCTTGTTCAAACTAAACTAAATCCATTCGGACTCCCCTGAGCTTCTGTTTTCTATTCCTGCACGGATAGGGCAGGGGACTGAGTGGGCGGGGCCGGGCACTGCGTCTCTGAGTGGGCGGGGCCGGGCACTGCGTCTCTGAGTGGGCGGGGCCGGGCACTGCGTCCCTGTGTGGGCGGGGCCGGGCACTGCGTCCCTGGCCGGGCACTGTGTACCTGGGCGGTTGGGCCGGGCACTGCGTCCCTGAATGGGCGGGGCCGGGCACTGCGTCCCTGAGTGGGCGGGGCCGGGCACTGCGTCCCTGAGTGGGCGGGGCCGGGCACTGCGTCCCTGAGTGGGCGGGGCCGGGCACTGCGTCCCTGAGTGGGCGGGGCCGGGCACTGCGTCCCTGGACGGGTGGGCCGGGCACTGCGCCCCTGAGTGGGCGGGGCCGGGCACTGTGCCCCTGAGTGGGCGGGGCCGGGCACTGTGCCCCTGAGTGGGCGGGGCCGGGCACTGTGCCCCTGAGTGGGCGGGGCCGGGCACTGTGCCCCTGAGTGGGCGGGGCCGGGCACTGTGCCCCTGAGTGGGCGGGGCCGGGCACTGTGCCCCTGAGTGGGCGGGGCTGGGCACTGTGCCCCTGAGTGGGCGGGGCCGGGCACTGTGCCCCTGAGTGGGCGGGGGCGGGGACTGTGTCACTGGGCGGGCGGGGCCGGGCACTGTGTCCCTGAGTGGGCGGGGCCGGGCACTGTGTCCCTGGGCGGGCGGGGCCGGACACTGTGTCCCTGAGTGGGCGGGGCCGGGCACTGTGTCCCTGAGTGGGCGGGGCCGGGCACTGTGTCCCTGGGTGGGTGGGGCCGGGCACTGTGTCCCTGGGCGGGCGGGGCCGGGCACTGTGTCCCTGGGCGGGCGGGGCCGGGCACTGTGTCCCTGGGCGGGTGGGCCGGGCACTGTGTCCCTGGGCGGGTGGGCCGGGCACTGTGTCCCTGGGCGGGCGGGGCCGGGCACTGTGTCCCTGAGTGGGCGGGGCCGGGCACTGTGTACCTGGGCGGGTGGGCCGGGCACTGTGTACCTGGGCGGGTGGGCCGGGCACTGTGTCCCTGAGCGGGTGGGCCGGGCACTGTGTACCTGGGCGGGTGGGCCGGGCACTGTGTCCCTGAGTGGGCGGGGCCGGGCACTGTGTCCCTGAGTGGGCGGGGCCGGGCACTGTGTACCTGGGCGGGTGGGCCGGGCACTGTGTACCTGAGCGGGTGGGCCGGGCACTGTGTACCTGGGCGGGTGGGCCGGGCACTGTGTACCTGGGCGGGTGGGCCGGGCACTGTGTCCCTGAGCGGGTGGGCCGGGCACTGTGTACCTGGGCGGGTGGGCCGGGCACTGTGTACCTGAGTGGGCGGGGCCGGGCACTGTGTCCCTGGGCGGGCGGGGCCGGGCACTGTGTCCCTGAGTGGGCGGGGCCAGGCACTGTGTCCCTGAGTGGGCGGGGCCGGGCACTGTGTCCCTGAGTGGGCGGGGCCGGGCACTGTGTCCCTGAGTGGGCGGGGCCGGGCACTGTGTCCCTGAGTGGGCGGGGCCGGGCACTGTGTCCCTGGGCGGGCGGGGCCGGGCACTGTGTCCCTGAGCGGGCGGGGCCGGGCACTGTGTCCCTGAGTGGGCGGGGCCGGGCACTGTGTCCCTGAGCGGGTGGGCCGGGCACTGCGTCCCTGAGTGGGCGGGGCCGGGCACTGTGTCCCTGGGCGCGCGGGGCCGGGCACTGTGTCCCTGGGCGGGTGGGCCGGGCACTGTGTCCCTGGGCGGGTGGGCCGGGCACTGTGTCCCTGGGCGGGTGGGCCGGGCACTGTGTCACTGGGCGGGTGGGCCGGGCACTGTGTCACTGGGCGGGTGGGCCGGGCACTGTGTCACTGGGCGGGCGGGGCCGGGCACTGTGTCCCTGGGCGGGCGGGGCCGGGCACTATGTCCCTGAGTGGGCAGGGCCTGGCACTGTGTCCCTGAGTGGGCGGGGGCGGGCACTGCGTACCTGAGTGGGCGGGGCCGGGCACTGCGTACCTGGGCGGGTGGGCCGGGCACTGCGTACCTGAGTGGGCGGGGCCTGGCACTGTGTCCCTGGGCGGGCGGGGCCGGGCACTGTGTCCCTGGGCGGGCGGGGCCGGGCACTGTGTCCCTGGCGGGTGGGCCGGGCACTGTGTCCCTGAGTGGGCGGGGCCGGGCACTGTGTCCCTGGGCGGGTGGGCCGGGCACTGTGTCCCTGGGCGGGTGGGCCGGGCACTGTGTCCCTGGGCGGGTGGGCCGGGCACTGTGTACCTGGGCGGGTGGGCCGGGCACTGTGTCCCTGGGCGGGCGGGGCCGGGCACTGTGTCCCTGAGTGGGCGGGGCCTGGCACTGTGTCCCTGAGTGGGCGGGGCCGGGCACTGTGTCCCTGAGTGGGCGGGCGGGGCCGGGCACTGTGTCCCTGAGTGGGCGGGGCCGGGCACTGTGTCCCTGAGTGGGCGGGTGGGCCGGGCACTGTGTACCTGGGCGGGTGGGCCGGGCACTGTGTACCTGGGCGGGTGGGCCGGGCACTGTGTCCCTGAGCGGGTGGGCCGGGCACTGTGTACCTGGGCGGGTGGGCCGGGCACTGTGTCCCTGGGCGGGTGGGCTGGGCACTGTGTACCTGGGTGGGCGGGGCCGGGCACTGTGTACCTGGGCGGGTGGGCTGGGCACTGTGTACCTGGGCGGGTGGGCTGGGCACTGTGTACCTGGGTGGGCGGGGCCGGGCACTGTGTACCTGGGCGGGCGGGGCCGGGCACTGTGTACCTGGGCGGGTGAGCTGGGCACTGTGTACCTGGGCGGGTGGGCTGGGCACTGTGTACCTGGGTGGGCGGGGCCGGGCACTGTGTAACTGGGCGGGTGGGCTGGGCACTGTGTACCTGGGCGGGTGGGCTGGGCACTGTGTACCTGGGTGGGCGGGGCCGGGCACTGTGTAACTGGGCGGGTGGGCTGGGCACTGTGTACCTGGGTGGGTGGGCTGGGCACTGTGAACCCGGGCGGGTGGGCTGGGCACTGATTTGCTGGTTTGAAGGCTGACTTGCTTTGCCGTCCCCAGGAGATGGGAAAAAAGAGACAAAGGGAAAGAAGAAAGGAAAAGCTGGAGCCAAGAAAAAGAAGAAAGGCTCTGACGATGAGGCATTTGAGGACAGCGATGACGGGGATTTTGAGGGGCAGGAAGTGGACTACATCTCCGACGATGACTCCAGGTATTTGGTCCGTGTTTTTAGTCCTGATCAGGATGTGTTCGTCACCGGCAAGGCCCGTGCCTAGTTGCCCCTATCTGAGTGTCTCGCTGGGCCATTTCACGGGTCAGTGAAGAGCCAACCACATTGCTGTGGGTCTGGAGTCACGTGTCGGCCAGACGGGTAAGGGTGACAGATTGCCTTCCCTGAAGGACATGAGTGAACCTGATGGGTTTTTACCACAATCCGGTACTTTCATGGTCTCCATTACTGATACTAGCTTTTTATTCTAGATTTATTTAATTAACTGAATTTAAATTCCCCAGCTGCCGGCAGTTTCACGGGTTTTGTGGTGATTGAAGTTTCTCCCCAGTTTTCCTGCTCCCTCTCCTGAAGGGGCTGACTTTACCGGGCCGAGCCGTCTCGCCTGGGCATGGCACTGCCCCTCTGGGACGCTGGGAAAGAATGGGATGGGAGGGTGCGTGCGAAGTAACTGGAGCATCACGGGCTGCCATGGGGAGCGGTGAAACTTAGTTCGATGAATTCTGGTAAACCCACTTTCTGTGCTGGGCGAATGTGTGAGCGATTGATCCAAAACCCCAGGAGCATTTTGCAAATCCTTTCTCCATCTGATTTGTAGCGACAACAATGAAGAGGAGCCAGAAAAAGTGAAGGCCGATAAAGAAGAGGATGGGCCAAAAGGTATTTGGTGACCCCACTTGTTCCTTGACCCAGGTTCAGGATTATCCCTGCAGGAAATGTCGGGACGGTTGTGGGTGGGTGGAGGGAGGGGTGGCTGGTGCACAGACCTTGGGCGCACGGGTTTAATCCAGGATTCCTACAACATTGGTCGCATGTATGAACTCGGGCATCTGTACATCGTCATATGGGCCCCGTAACAGTCCCAGAAATTTATCATCTGTGCTGACCGAGACTGAGAAACCATGGTTTAAATAAAGTGTCTCGATAAAGACTATCCAGAGGGTTCCCCTCCACTGTCGTCCTCCCCCTCGCCCTCTGCCCCCGCCTCTCCCCCCCCCCTCGCCCTCTGTCCCCGCCTCTCCCCCCCCCCCCCCTCGCCCTCTGCCCCCGCCTCTCCCCCCCCCCTCGCCCTCTGCCCCCGCCTCTCCCCCCCCCCTCGCCCTCTGCCCCCGCCTCTCCCCCCCCCCTCGCCCTCTGCCCCCGCCTCTCCCCCCCCCCTCGCCCTCTGCCCCCGCCTCTCCCCCCCCCTCGCCCTCTGCCCCCGCCTCTCCCCCCCCCCCGCCTCTCCCCCCCCCCCGCCTCTCCCCCCCCCCCGCCTCTCCCCCCCCCCCCCGCCCTCTGCCCCCGCCTCTCCCCCCCCTCGCCCTCGCCCTCTGCCCCCGCCTCTCCCCCCCCCTCGCCCTCTGCCCCCCCCTCGCCCTCTGCCCCCCTCGCCCTCTGTCCCTCGCCCTCTGCCCCCCCCTCGCCCTCTGCCCCCCCCCTCGCCCTCTGCCCCCCCTCCCCTACCTCGCCCACTGCCCCCTCCCCCCAGCTTGTCCCGGCCCCTTCCCCTGTCCTCTCCCTTTATGTGTTTCAATGAGATCACACCTCATTCTTCTAAAGCCCAGAGAGTACAGCCCAGTCCAGTCAATGTCTCCTCATAGGACAACCCTCTCATCCCAGGGATCAGTCTGGTGAACCTTCGTTGCACTGCCTCTAAGGCAAGTATGTCCTTCCTTAGATACGGAGACCAAACAGTACACAGTACTCCAGGTGTGGTCTCACCAAGTCCCTGTACAGTTGTAGCAAGACTTCCTTACTCTTATACTCCAAACCTCTAGTAATAAAGCCAACATGCCATTTGCCTTCCTAATTGCTTGCTGTACCTGCATGCTAACTCTGTGTTTCCTGTATGAGGATAGCTAAATCTCTCAACGCCCAGAGTTAAATCATTTCTCACCATTTAAAGAATATTCTGTTTTTCTATTCTTCTTACCAAAGTGAATAACCTCATATTTCCCCACATTATACTCCATCTGCCACCTCACTGTGCAGACTCCATGCGTTCTCCTCACAGCTTACTGTCCCACCGAACTTTGTATCGTTAGAAAACTTGGATACAGTGCACTCGGTCCCTTCATCAGGTCATTAATAGCTGAGGCCCCAGCTCGGATCCTAGTTACAGCCTGCCTCCCCCCCGTCCCTCGCCCCTCCCCACCCCGTCCCTCGCCCCTCCCCCCCTCACCCCTCCCCACCCCGTCCCTCCCCACCCCGTCCCTCGCCCCTCGCCCCTCCCCCCCTGTCCCTCGCCCCTCCCCCCTGTCCCTCGCCCCTCCCCCTGTCCCTCGCCCCTCCCCCCGTCCCTCGCCCCTCCCCCCCTGTCCCTCGCCCCTCCCCCCCTGTCCCTCGCCCCTCCCCCGTCCCTCTCCTCCCCCCTCCCCCTCCCCCTCCATGTTTCCTCTCTCCCCTCTCTCCACTCCTGTAGGTGATTGGGGATTTTTAAGACTTGTGTTGGGAATGTGTTTTTCAGGAATTGATGAAAATTCAGAGAGCAGTGAGGAGAGTGAAGAGGAAAAGCCAAATGAAGAAAAAGAGGAGGAGGAGGATGATGAGAAGAAATCTGCAGCCCCTGAGAAAAAGGAAAAGAAGAAAAAAGGTAAGGTTTGGAATCCCTTTTGTAACTGACCTTTCTCTACCTGCCCTGAGTGTTTCCTGGTGTCGCGCGAGTGTGTTGTGTGTGATCTCGCCGCCGGTGTGTCTGGCTCCCCCGCGGTGCCGGTGTGTGTGGCTCCCCCGCGGTGCCGGTGTGTGTCTGGCTCCCCCGCGGTGCCGGTGTGTGTGGCTCCCCCGCGGTGCCGGTGTGTGTCTGGCTCCCCCGCGGTGCCAGTGTGTCTGGCTCCCCCGCGGTGCCGGTGTGTGTGGCTCCCCCGCGGTGCCGGTGTGTCTGGCTCCCCCGCGGTGCCGGTGTGTGTCTGGCTCCCCCGCGGTGCCAATGTGTCTGGCTCCCCCGCGGTGCCGGTGTGTGTCTGGCTCCCCCGCGGTGCCGGTGTGTGTCTGGCTCCCCCGCGGTGCCGGTGTGTGTCTGGCTCCCCCGCGGTGCCGGTGTGTGTGGCTCCCCCGCGGTGCTGGTGTGTCTGGCTCCCCCGCGGTGCCGGTGTGTGTCTGGCTCCCCCGCGGTGCCGGTGTGTGTCTGGCTCCCCCGCGGTGCCGGTGTGTGTCTGGCTCCCCCGCGGTGCCGGTGTGTGTCTGGCTCCCCCGCGGTGCCGGTGTGTGTCTGGCTCCCCCGCGGTGCCGGTGTGTCGTGGAATAGTACAGTCAGGCTGTCTGACATGCTGTTGATCACAGAGTGAGCTGTTCACCTGTCGAGTGCTGCTCACTGGGGGGGGGGAATAGAGGGTGGTTACATCTGACCATCTAACCTTGGGATGTTCCCTGTTCCGAGCCTTTTGTTCTTCATTACTGCGTCTCCCGGGGAGCCTCACAGCGAATGTGCCGAGCTCACCTGTGTCGGGCGTGGGATAAATGCCTGAAACCTGGGTTCAGAAAGCCCCCGCCACCACGCACCCCGTGTCAGGCACACAGACCCTCAGGTACCCTGGCTGGGCCAGGAAAATTCTAACTCGGGATTGGCCGAGCGGTGATCCAGGAGCTTGGCCACTACCCGTGCTGTTCTGGGGCAAATTGACTTGCTAACAGCAGCGGGTGAGGTGTACCCGGGGATACAGTGCTTTACAATGCAACAGTCGGTAATCCCGTGGGGTCTAGCTGTGGGCCTGAGATCACAGACTCTCCCCAGTCTGTGTGCTTGGAGGGACGAGGCCCTGTGCTGTCACTGGAGCCATGATACCCGCACTGGGCACTGGTCAGGAGCGAGAACCCGGACTGATTCCCCCCCACCCAAGGCCAGCTGTGGAGCTCAGTGCTACGGGTGAGATCAGGACAGTTGGTGCTGAAAGCTGGGCCTAGCTGAGGCTTTTCTAACCAAGGTGTCATTTGTCATTTGTGCTCCACACAGACAGCAGTGATGAGTCTGAATCGTCGGATGAAAGTGATATTGAGTCGGAAGCTGCCTCCGCCCTCTTCATGCTGGTGAGTATCTGCGTTCCCAGCCCAGAGCCACCCCCTGAGTGAGGCGCTGCTCCACTGTAACCTTTGGTTTCTCTTTGTGTTAAAAGAAAAAGAAAACTCCTCCGAAGAAGGACTGGCGAGATTCGAACAGCAGTTCCCGCGGCAACAGCCGGCCCAACACCCCCACCCCACAGACCAGCACCTCGTCCACACTCCGAGCAGCCGCCAGCAAACTGGAACAAGGTGAGGGAGCTCAGCGAGGGGGGAGGGGGGTGTACCCCGGGGGGGGAGGGGAGGGGGGTGTACCCCGGGAGGGAGAGGGAGTGTACCCCGGGGGGAGGGGGATGTACCCCGGGAGGGAGAGGGAGTGTACCCCGGGGGAGGGAGGGTGTACCCGGGAGGGGGGAGGGGGGTGTACCCTGGGGGAGGGGAGGGGGTGTAGCCCGGGGGGGGAGGTGTACCCCAGAGGGAGGGAAGGTGTACCCCGGGGGGGGAGGGTGTACCCCGGGAGGGGAGGGGGTGTATCCCGGGGGAGGGGGTGTACCCCGGGAGGGGAGAGGAGGGGGGTGTACCCCGGGAGGGGAGGGTGTACCCCGGGAGGGGGAGGGGGTGTACCCCGGGGGAGGGGGTGTACCCCGGGAGGGGAGAGGAGGGGGGTGTACCCCGGGAGGGGGAGGGGGTGTACCCCGGGGGAGGGGGTGTACCCCGGGAGGGGAGAGGAGGGGGGTGTACCCCGGGAGGGGAGGGTGTACCCCGGGAGGGGGAGGGGGTGTATCCCGGGGGAGGGGGTGTACCCCGGGAGGGGAGGGTGTACCCCGGGAGGGGGAGGGGTTGTACCCCGGGGGAGGGGGTGTACCCCGGGAGGGGAGAGGAGGGGGGTGTACCCCGGGAGGGGGAGGGGGTGTACCCCGGGAGGGGAGAGGAGGGGGGTGTACCCTGGGAGGGGGAGGGGGTGTACCCCGGGGGAGGGGGTGTACCCCGGGAGGGGAGAGGAGGGGTGTGTACCCCGGGTATTGACTGTTACAGAAATCAGTGCGTCCCGGCTGTGCTGTGAACTGAATGTTGGCCGATGAGGGAGAATTGGGAATGCGGGAATTGTGTGTGTTTATGTTCCGGCCTTGTGTTCATTCCCAGGGAAGCGGCAGGGCGGGGCTGCGGATACTCCGGTGGCCAAACGGCTGAAGATGGACGCAGAAGCACAGTCGGCGTCCGGAAAATCCACCCCCCAGCCACAGTCCGGAAAATCCACACCGAGCAGTGGGTGAGTGGGGTAACGCCGGGGTGCGGGGGTAATGGAGGCCGGGGGGGGGGGGGGTGTGGATCAGGCACTGCTGGTTAGAACAGCTGGTGCGTATGAGCAGTTGCAGTGATGGGGAACGGTCGGGCTGTCGGCGCTGGGATGTGCAGAGCTCGCGGTGACTCACTGGCTCAGTTGTTCCCTGGGGTGAAAGGATCAAATTGCTGGAGTTCAGGGTCAGAGGGGTTGGATTGCCATTGAGTGGGGTGCACCCAGTGTAACCCTGTCCCCTCGCTGCCCCCAGTGATATCCAGCTGACTGAGGACGCAGTGTGGGCCGGTGTGGCCCAGTGTAACCCTGTCCCCTCGCTGCCCCCAGTGATATCCAGCTGACTGAGGACCCTGTGCGGGCCGGTGTGGCCCTGTGTAACCCTGTCCCCTTGCTGCCCCCAGTGATATCCAGCTGACTGAGGACGCAGTGCGGGCCGGTGTGGCCCAGTGTAACCCTGTCCCCTTGCTGCCCCCAGTGATATCCAGCTGACTGAGGACCCTGTGCGGGCCGGTGTGGCCCAGTGTAACCCTGTCCCCTCGCTGCCCCCAGTGATATCCAGCTGACTGAGGACCCTGTGCGGGCCGGTGTGGCCCTGTGTAACCCTGTCCCCTTGCTGCCCCCAGTGATATCCAGCTGACTGAGGACCCTGTGCGGGCCGGTGTGGCCCTGTGTAACCCTGTCCCCTTGCTGCCCCCAGTGATATCCAGCTGACTGAGGACGCAGTGCGTCGTTACCTGACCCGGAAACCCATGACCACCAAGGACCTGCTGAAGAAATTCCAAACCAAGAAAACGGGGCTGAGCAGTGAGCAGACGGTGAACGTGTTGGCACAGATCCTGAAGAAACTGAACCCCGAACGCAAAAATATCAACGAGAAGATGCACTTCTTCCTGAAGGAAGGGAACTGAGCGCTGGCCTTGTGTGTGTATGTAGCTTTCTGTCCTGTGTGTGTATAAGGGGTGATCTCTCGGGTACAGTCTGTCCTGTGTGTATATAAGGGGTGATCTCTCGGGTACAGCCTGTCACATTGTGCTCTGAGCCCAGCACCGTCCTGTCCTGTCCGACCTTGGGCTTTCAGTCAAACCCAGGCTGATGGGGGGAGGGAGGGGGTTTTGCGTGGTGAGTGAGGCAGGGTTTAACCCAGCCGGGATGGAGGGTGAACCCACAGCATAAACCAGCCTCCACTATGTCAGTCTGACTTGGGAGGGTGCGGGAAATGGGAATGGGGAGTGGTGCAGGGGATAATATTCTGGTGGTGGGACATTGCAACCTTTACTCGGGATCTAACCCATTCTGTACCTAACTTGGGAAATCCCTCATCCCAGTCAGGCACCAAGGTCCCCGAGGCCCGCGGCTGTCACTGGGAGGGCCATGGGTCCACAGGGGCTCGTGTGGCAATCGATTTGTTTCAGCAGCAAACTGAGCAGCAGAGGCTCCAATCCTGAATAGAACGAGACAGAACGACCCACACGCAGGTCAAGGCACAAGATGTTTAATGTGAAAATGAAACTTGACCAAACGTTTTGTACCTTGCGGGTAGAATGGACACCAACCCTTTAATGACAGGGTAGACCCCAGCAAACGCAGCCCCCCACCACCCCCCCCACCCCTGCAGATCCGTTGCAGCCACAGGGAGTTGATGTGTGGGCACATACCTGCCCAGAGGGAACAGGACAGTCGACACACATCCGCTCCAGCTGTCTGGTTACAGAGCAGCTGAGACTGAAGCTGGGGGGGGCACAGGGCACGGGTGAGACGGAACTGAACTGAAGAGTGATATCCTTGTTACTGGGGATAGGCTGCTCTCTATAGCCAGCACAATGTCGTGTTAGGAGCGAGCTTTTGCCAGTGTTAATCTTGTTCAGTGTCATGTCACAGATTGTGGAATGCCACAATTGTAATGTTGGGTTTGTTCCTGAGGCTGGACCTGTTCTCCAATAAAATCCCCAATGGTTTTCACCCCAATGTGTTTCATCGCTGCAGTCAGTGTGCCTGAAGTTTCAGCAGCGGATGTGAGGGGGAGCTGGATGTGCAGTGACTTGGTGTGTCAGTGTACACTACCCTGGGGTGGCAGGTTTTCTAGGGGGGCTCGCTGTGGTGTTGGTATGAGCTTGAAAATCGACGTGTCTGTGTGTGTCTTGCCTGCGTGTGTGTGTGGTCTGACAGCCATTGAATCCCTTGTTAAAGTGCAGTATGGAAGCAAACATGCACACTGAAAGGCTCTGTAAACAGGACTGAAACAAGTGGTGGGGGAAATCTGACTGATGTTGATTGAGAGATGACTATTGGCCAGAACACCAGGGAGCGCTCCCCTGCTCCTCTTCAAATGGTGCTGAGGGATCTTTACGGGGCCTCGGCTTAGCGTCTCATCCAAAAGGTGGCACCTCCGACAGTGCGGCACTCCCTCAGTACTGCCCCTCCGACAGTGCGGCACTCCCCCAGTACTGCCCCTCCGACAGTGCGGCACTCCCTCAGTACTGCCCCTCCGACAGTGCGGCGCTCCCTCAGTACTGCCGCTCCGACAGTGCGGCGCTCCCTCAGTACTGCCCCTCCGACAGTGCGGCACTCCCTCAGTACTGCCCCTCCGACAGTGCGGGGCTCCCTCAGTACTGCCCCTCCGACAGTGCGGCACTCCCTCAGTACTGCCCCTCCGACAGTGCGGCGCTCCCTCAGTACTGCCCCTCCGACAGTGCGACGCTCCCTCAGTACTGCCCCTCCGACAGTGCGGCACTCCCTCAGTACTGCCCCTCCGACAGTGCGGCGCTCCCTCAGTACTGCCCCTCCGACAGTGCGGCGCTCCCTCAGTACTGCCCCTCCGACAGTGCGGTGCTCCCTCAGCACTGCCCCTCCGACAGTGCAGCGCTCCCTCAGTACCGCCCCTCCGACAGTGCGGTGCTCCCTCAGCACTGCCCCTCCGACAGTGCAGCGCTCCCTCAGTACCGCCCCTCCGACAGTGCGGGGCTCCCTCAGTACTGCCCCTCCGACAGTGCGGCACTCCCTCAGTACTGCCCCTCCGACAGTGCGGCACTCCCTCAGTACCGCCCCTCCGACAGTGCGGCACTCCCTCAGTACCGCCCCTCCGACAGTGCGGCGCTCCCTCAGTACTGCCCCTCCGACAGTGCAGCACTCCCTCAGTACTGCCCCTCCGACAGTGCGGCACTCCCTCAGTACTGCCCCTCCGACAGTGCGGCACTCCCTCAGTACTGCCCCTCCGACAGTGCGGCACTCCCTCAGTACTGCCCCTCCGACAGTGCGGCACTCCCTCAGTACTGCCCCTCCGACAGTGCGGCGCTCCCTCAGTACTGCCCCTCCGACAGTGCGGCGCTCCCTCAGTACTGCCCCTCCGACAGTGCGGCGCTCCCTCAGTACTGCCCCTCCGACAGTGCGGCACTCCCTCAGTACTGCCCCTCCGACAGTGCGGCACTCCCTCAGTACTGCCCCTCCGACAGTGCGGCACTCCCTCAGTACTACAAAGGGTGGAGTGGGACTTGAACCCACGACCTTCTGACTCGGTGGCAAGAGTGCCACCTACTGATCCAGGGTTGATAATTCCCACAATTTATCCTTCCAGAATGTGAAAACCAGACATGTTTTCGTCCTTTAATGCCAGATCTAGCGTTGACCAGGTTGAGGTGTTTGGTAACCGGGACGGGCTTGTATCTGGGGGTGAGTCCTTTGTGCTGTAAATACAAGGGAAGAGTTGGGATGTTGTTGAGCGAGGGGTCGAGCTGCCGGTTGAAATGTTTGAGATACCATGTTAATACCACAGACATGCTTGGAGTTAGTGACTGTTTGTGTTGAAAGCATTCCGGAGGCTCAGTGTCACCTGGACAGGCTGCTGATGGACTGCTGCACAAAGTGAGCAAGGAGCCGGTGCTGGCTGCAGTGGGAGCTGCCTGAATATGGTGAGGGGCCCATTAATCACCGCACTGCAATCCACACATACTCAAAACAAAGAGCAATATTTTTCCGGGAATGAAATTTATTTGAGGAAGAAGGTTTTGGACGGGACAACCACATGTCATTCTTTTTGAATTTGATTCCATCCCCGGCATTGCATTCCTGCTCTGCTGATCAGAGCATCTGCTCAATCTCAAAACACTGGCAGCCTTCTGGCGGCATGTAATCGCACTGCAAAACACAAATATCCACAGGCTACACATCCAGTACCGATTTTACCGAAATGTGTGTTCATCTCCTTCCTTCCTGACAGAGCTGTCTCTCACTGGGGTACAGTCCCACACACACTGACTCTCACTGGGGTACAGTCCCACACACACTGACTCTCACTGGGGTACAGTCCCACACACACTGACTCTCACCGGGGTACAGTCCCACACACACTGACTGTCACTGGGGTACAGTCCCACACACACTGACTCTCACTGGGGTACAGTCCCACACACACTGACTCTCACTGGGGTACAATCCCACACACACTGACTGTCACTGGGGTACAGTCCCACACACACTGACTGTCACTGGGGTACAGTCCCACACACACTGACTCTCACTGGGGTACAGTCCCACACACACTGACTCTCACTGGGGTACGGGTCCCACACACACTGACACTCACTGGGGTACAGTCCCACACACACTGACTCTCACTGGGGTACAGTCCCACACACACTGACTCTCACTGGGGTACAGTCCCACACACACTGACTCTCACTGGGGTACAGTCCCACACACACTGACTCTCACTGGGGTACGGGTCCCACACACACTGACTCTCACTGGGGTACAGTCCCACACACACTGACTCTCACTGGGGTACGGGTCCCACACACACTGACTCTCACTGGGGTACAGTCCCACACACACTGACTCTCACTGGGGTACAGTCCCACACACACTGACTCTCACTGGGGTACAGTCCCACACACACTGACTGTCACTGGGGTACAGTCCCACACACACTGACTCTCACTGGGGTACAGTACCACACACACTGACTCTCACTGGGGTACAGTCCCACACACACTGACTTTCACTGGGGTACAGTCCCACACACACTGACTGTCACTGGGGTACAGTCCCACACACACTGACTCTCACTGGGGTACAGTTCCACACGCACTGACTCTCACTGGGGTACAGTCCCACACACACTGACTCTCACTGGGGTACAGTCCCACACACACTGACTCTCACTGGGGTACGGGTCCCACACACACTGACTCTCACTGGGGTACGGGTCCCACACACACTGACTCTCACTGGGGTACAGTCCCACACACACTGACTCTCACTGGGGTACAGTCCCACACACACTGACTCTCACTGGGGTACAGTCCCACACACACTGACTCTCACTGGGGTACAGTCCCACACACACTGACTCTCACTGGGG
Source organism: Pristiophorus japonicus (assembly GCF_044704955.1). NCBI lineage: Eukaryota > Metazoa > Chordata > Chondrichthyes > Pristiophoridae > Pristiophorus > Pristiophorus japonicus. Next base: position 1,577,015 of record NC_092000.1, on the reverse strand, counting down.
TACAGTCCCACAGACACTGACTCTCACTGGGGTACAGTCCCACACACACTGACTGTCACTGGGGTACAGTCCCACACACATTGACTCTCACTGGGGTACGGATCCCACACACACTGACTGTCACTGGGGTACAGTCCCACACACACTGACTCTCACTGGGGTACAGTCCCACACACACTGACTCTCACTGGGGTACAGTCCCACACACACTGACTCTCACTGGGGTACAGTCCCACACACACTGACTCTCACTGGGGTACAGTCCCACACACACTGACTCTCACTGGGGTACAGTCCCACAGACATCTCTAATCGATGGATCCCAGCCCAAGGTTTGGCTGCAGATGCTGAGAGCAGCTGAACCAGCACAGACCGGGGTCTGAACCGAATCAGTGTGCCTCAGTACCACACTGTTGGCCAGGTTACCTCCCGACTTGTGTGAATCAGCTTTGTAAAATCACGCAGTATAGTGCTGCTGTCCAGTAAGCGAGTCCATGGGATCAGGGTGTGTGCTTTCTCACTGCTCAGTAAACGCTGACAGCACCTGAACAGTTAATTGAGGTGCTGGGAGCAAGTTATGAAGTAAACAGTCCCGTTATTCAGAAAGCACGACACGGGGCACAGACCCATCAATCCTCCGCACTGTTCATCACAGCCGCTCACTGTCAGCTCTTAATCCCCGTTAATCCTCTGATAGCTGAAGAATTCCAGCTGCCTGGGCTTTGGCAGAGCCCGGAACAGGGCCCCACAGGAATCAGTATGTGAATCCCACAGCTTCCCTCACCCGTCCCAGACACCTCTCCTCCAGCCCAGGGTCGTTCCCTGTAATGAGGAACACCACACACTGCTCATTCATGCCCCAATGAGAGAGCGGGAACAACAGAGCACCAACAGGTTACAGCACCTGTTAATCGCTACTCCCCCGTGCACAGGTGGATAGACACCATGTGCTGTGGAAAAACCACATGCTACAAGTCTAATCTCCAGCCTGCACTGTTAGCTGGTCTCAGACTGGAATCTTGCCACTTGTATCGCATCCCCAGATTCAGTGTGTGTGGGACTATACCCCAGTGAGAGTCAGTGTGTGTGGGACCCGTACCCCAGTGAGAGTCAGTGTGTGTGGAACTGTACCCCAGTGAGAGTCAGTGTGTGTGGAACTGTACCCCAGTGAGAGTCAGTGTGTGTGGAACTGTACCCCAGTGAGAGTCAGTGTGTGTGGAACCCATACCCCAGTGAGAGTCAGTGTGTGTGGAACTGTACCCCAGTGAGAGTCAGTGTGTGGAACTGTACCCCAGTGAGAGTCACTGTGTGTGGAACCCGTACCACACTGAGAGTCATAGAAACATAGAAAATAGGTGCAGGAGTAGGCCATTCGGCCCTTCGAGCCTGCACCGCCATTCAATAAGATCATGGGTGATCATTTCTTCAGTACCCCTTTCCTGCTTTCTCTCCATACCCCTTGATCCCCTTAACCCTAATGGCTGTATCTAACTCCCTCTTGAATATATCCAGTGAACTGGCATCAACAACTCTCTGCGATAGGGAATTCCACAGGTTGACAACTCTCTGAGTGAAGAAGTTTCTCCTCATCTCAGTCCTAAATGGCCTATCCCTTATCCTAAGACTATGTTCCCCAGTTCTGGACTTCCCCAACATCGGGAACATTCTTCCCGCATCTATCCTGTCCACTCCTGTCAGAATCTTACATGTTTCTATGAGATCCCCTCTCATCCTTTTAAACTCCAGTGAATAAAGGCCCAGTTGATCCAGTCTCTCCTCATATGTCAGTCCGGCCATCCCGGGAATCAGTCTGGTGAACCTTCGCTGCACTCCCTCAATAGCAAGAACGTCCTTCCTCAGATTAGGAGACCAAAACTGAACACAATATTCCAGGTGAGGCTTCACCAAGGCCCTGTACAACTGCAGTAAGACCTCCCTGCTCCTATACTCAAATCCTCTCGCTATGAAGGCCAATGTACCATTTGCCTTCCTTACCACCTGCTGTACCTGCATGCCAACTTTCAGTGACTGATGTACCATGACACCCAGGTCTCGTTGCATCTCCCCTTTTCCTAGTCTGCCACCATTCAGATAATATTCTGCTTTCGAGTTTTTGCCACCAAAGTGGATAACCTCACATTTATCCACATTATACTGCATCTGCCATGTATTTGCCCACTCACCTAACCTGTCCAAGTCACCCTGCATCCTCTTAGCATCCTCCTCACAGCTCACACCGCCACCCAGCTTCGAGTCATCTGCAAACTTGGAGATATTACACTCTATTCCGTCATCTAAATCGTTAATGTATATTGTAAAGAGCTGGGGTCCCAGCACTGAGCCCTGCGTCACTCCACTAGTCACTGCCTGCCATTCTGAAAAGGTCCCGTTTAGCCCGACTCTCTGCTTCCTGTCTGCCAACCAGTTCTCTATCCACGTCAGTACATTACCCCCGATACCATGCGCTTTGATTTTGCACACCGATCTCTTGTGTGGGACCTTGTCAAAGGTCTTTTGAAAGTCCAAATACACCACATCCACCGGTTCTCCCTTGTCCACTCTGCTAGTTACATCCTCAAAAAATTCTAGAAACATAGAGATTGGTCAAGCGTGATTTCCCTTTCATAAATCCATGCTGACTTGGACCGATCCTGTCACTGCTTTTCAAATGTGCTGCTATTTCATCCTTAATAATTGATTCCAACATTTTCCCCATTGCTGATGTGAGGCTAACCGGTCTATAATTTCCCGTTTTCTCTCTCGCACCTTTTTTAAAAAGTGGTGTTACATTAGCTACCCTCCAGTCCATCAGAACTGATCCAGAGTCAATAGACTGTTGGAAAATGATCACCAATGCATCCACTATTTCTATGGCCACTTCCTTAAGTACTCTGGGATGCAGACAATCAGGCCCCGGGGATTTATCGGCCTTCAATCCCATCAATTTCCCGAACACAATTTCCCGCTTAATAAGGATTTCCTTCAGTTCCTCCTTCTTACTAGACCCACTGTCCCCTAGTACCTTGGGAAGGTTATTTGTATCTTCCTTCGTGAAGACAGAACAGAAGTATTGGTTCAATTGGCCTGCCATTTCTTTGTTCCCCGTTATAAAAACACCTGAATCTGACTGCAAGGGACCTACGTTTGTCTTTCCTAATTTTTTTATCTTCACATATTTATTGAAGGTTTTGCAGTCAGTGTGTGTGGAACCCGTACCCCAGTGAGAGTCAGTGTGTTCGACCCGTACCCTAGTGAGAGTCAGTATGTGTGGGACTGTACCCCAGTGAGAGTCATTGTGTATGGTCTCTGTACCCCAATGAGTGTCAGTGTGTGTGGAACTGTACCCCAGTGAGAGTCAGTTGGTGTGTGGGACTGTACCCCAATGAGAGTCAGTGTGTCTGGGACTGTACTCCAATGAGAGTCAGTGTGTGTGGGACTGTACCCCAGTGAGAGTCACTGTGTGTGGGACTGTACCCCAGTGAGAGTCAATGTGTGTGGGACTGTACCCCAGTGAGAGTCCGTGTGTGTGGGACCGTACCCCAGTGAGAGTCAGTTTGTGTGGAACTGTACCCCAGTGAGTCAGTGTGTGTGGGACTGTACCCCAGTGAGAGTCAGTGTGTGTGGGACCCGTACCCCAGTGAGAGTCAGTGTGTGTGGAACCCGTACCCCAGTGAGAGTCAGTGTGTGTGGGACCCGTACCCCAGTGAGAGTCAGTGTGTGTGTGGGACCCGTACCCCAGTGAGAGTCAGTGTGTGTGGGACCGTACCCCAGTGAGAGTCAGTGTGTGTGGAACTGTACCCCAGTGAGAGTCAGTGTGTGTGGGACCCGTACCCCAGTGAGAGTCAGTGTGTGTGGGACCCGTACCTCAGTTGATACGTCCTTACTATACAGTCTAAATGCACCGACTCTGGGTTCGACTACATGTTGGGGCATGCCTGACTGCCCTTGTCTGCCTGGAGAACTGTGTGCTGCTTTGACAACGTTGAATCTCTGTCCCCACCATTCCTTAACACAGTACCTCTTGTCTGTTCTGCTAGTGGCCATGCTCGCGTGGTTTAAATCCCAGTTTCTCGTCACCATTGATACGTCCTTACTATACAGTGTAAATGCACACGAGGCCCATGCTTGAGAGAAGGTCAGTCTGTGACCTGTCCTTTATTCCTGAGCACTCAAGTGCAGGAAGTGGCTGGAGCTTCCTCTTTTATATCTGAAGGTCCAGCTTAGGAGTGTCTCCCACAAGTTCACCACCTTGTGGTCATTGTTCTCACAGTGTACAATGTAGGTCAGATTATACATGGGTTACAATGCTGGTTGAATACATGACACCAGTGAGAGTCAGTGTGTGTGGAACTGTACCCCAGTGAGAGTCATTGTGTGGAACTGTACCCCAGTGAGAGTCAGTGTGTGTGGGACTGTACCCCAGTGAGAGTCAGTGTGTGTGGGACCTGTACCCCAGTGAGAGTCAGTGTGTGTGGGACCCGTACCCCAGTGAGAGTCAGTGTGTGTGGGACCCGTACCCCAGTGAGAGTCAGTGTGTGTGGGACCCGTACCCCAGTGAGAGTCAGTGTGTGTGGGACCCGTAATCCAGTGAGAGTCAGTGTGTGTGGGACCCGTACCCCAGTGAGAGTCAGTGTGTGTGGGACTGTACCCCAGTGAGAGTCAGTGTGTGTGGGACTGTACCCCAGTGAGAGTCCGTGTGTGTGGGACCGTACCCCAGTGAGAGTCAGTTTGTGTGGAACTGCACCCCAGTGAGAGTCAGTGTGTGTGGGACCCGTACCCCAGTGAGAGTCAGTGTGTGTGGGACCCGTACCCCAGTGAGAGTCAGTGTGTGTGGGACCCGTACCCCAGTGAGAGTCGGTGTGTGTGGGACCCGTACCCCAGTGAGAGTCAGTGTGTGTGTGGGACCCGTACCCCAGTGAGAGTCAGTGTGTGTGGGACCCGTACCCCAGTGAGAGTCAGTGTGTGTGGCACCGTACCCCAGTGAGAGTCAGTGTGTGTGGAACTGTACCCCAGTGAGAGTCAGTGTGTGTGGGACCCGTACCCCAGTGAGAGTCAGTGTCTGTGGAACTGTACCTCAGTGAGAGTCAGTGTGTGTGGGTCCCGTACCCCAGTGAGAGTCAGTGTGTGTGGGACCTGTATACGTGAGAGTCAGTGTTTGTGGGACCCGTACCCCAGTGAGAGTCAGTGTGTGTGGGACCCGTACCCCAGTGAGAGTCAGTGTGTGTGGGACCCGTACCCCAGTGAGAGTCAGTGTGTGTGGGACCCGTACCCCAGTGAGAGTCAGTGTGTGTGGGACCCGTACCCCAGTGAGAGTCAGTGTGTGTGGGACTGTACCCCAATGAGAGTCAGTGTGTGTGGGACCCGTACCCCAGTGAGAGTCAGTGTGTGTGGGACTGTACCCCAGTGAGAGTCAGTGTCTGTTGGACTGTACCCCAGTGAGAGTCAGTGTGTGTGGGACCTGTACCCCAGTGAGAGTCAGTGTGTGTGGGACCTGTACCCCAGTGAGAGTCAGTCTGTACCCAGTGAGAGTCAGTGTGTGTGGAACTGTACCCCAGTGAGAGTCAGTGTGTGTGGGACCCATACCCCAGTGAGAGTCAGTGTGTGTGGGACCTGTATACGTGAGAGTCAGTGTGTGTGGGACCCGTACCCCAGTGAGAGTCAGTGTGTGTGGGACCCGTACCTCAGTTGATACGTCCTTACTATACAGTCGAAATGCACCGACTCTGGGTTCGACTACATGTTGGGGCATGCCTGACTGCCCTTGTCTGCCTGGAGAACTGTGTGCTGCTTTAACAATGTTGAATCTCTGTCCCCACCATTCCTTAACACAGTACCTCTTGTCTGTTCTGCTAGTGGCCATGCTCGCGTGGTTTAAATCCCAGTTTCTCGTCGCCATTGATACGTCCTTACTATACAGTGTAAATGCACACGAGGCCCATGCTTGAGAGAAGGTCAGTCTGTGACCTGTCCTTTATTCCTGAGCACTCAAGTGCAGGAAGTGGTTGGAGCTTCCTCTTTTATATCTGAAGGTCCAGGTTAGCAGTGTCTCCCACAAGTTCACCACCTTGTGGTCATTGTTCTCACAGTGTACAATGTAGGTCAGATGATACATGGGTTACAATGCTGGTTGAATACATGACACCAGTGAGAGTCAGTGTGTGTGGAACTGTACCCCAGTGAGAGTCAGTGTGTGTGGGACTGTACCCCAGTGAGAGTCAGTGTGTGTGGAACTGTACCCCAGTGAGTCAGTGTGTGTGGGACTGTACACCAGTGAGAGTCAGTGTGTGTGGGACCCGTACCCCAGTGAGAGTCAGTGTGTGTGGGACCCGTACCCCAGTGAGAGTCAGTGTGTGTGGGACCCGTACCCCAGTGAGAGTCTGTGTGTGTGGGACCCGTACCCCAGTGAGAGTCTGTGTGTGTGGGACCCGTACCCCAGTGAGAGTCCGTGTGTGTGGGACCCGTACCCCAGTGAGAGTCAGTGTGTGTGGCACCCGTAATCCAGAGAGAGTCCGTGTGTGTGGGACCCGTACCCCAGTGAGAGTCCGTGTGTGTGGCACCCGTACCCCAGTGAGAGTCGGTGTGTGTGGGACCCGTACCCCAGTGAGAGTCAGTGTGTGTGGGACCATACCCCAGTGAGAGTCAGTGTGTGTGGAACTGTACCCCAGTGAGAGTCAGTGTGTGTGGGACCCGTACCCCAGTGAGAGTCAGTGTCTGTGGAACTGTACCTCAGTGAGAGTCAGTGTGTGTGGGACCCGTACCCCAGTGAGAGTCAGTGTGTGTGGGACCTGTATACGTGAGAGTCAGTGTTTGTGGGACCCGTACCCCAGTGAGAGTCAGTGTGTGTGGGACGCGTACCCCAGTGAGCGTCAGTGTGTGTGGGACCCGTACCCCAGTGAGAGTCAGTGTGTGTGGGACTGTACCCCAGTGAGAGTCCGTGTGTGTGGGACCGTACCCCAGTGAGAGTCAGTGTGTGTGGAACTGTACCCCAGTGAGTCAGTGTGTGTGGGACTGTACCCCAGTGAGAGTCAGTGTGTGTGGGACCCGTACCCCAGTGAGAGTCAGTGTGTGTGGGACCCGTACCCCAGTGAGAGTCAGTGTGTGTGGGACCCGTACCCCAGTGAGAGTCGGTGTGTGTGGGACCGTACCCCAGTGAGAGTCAGTGTGTGTGGGACCCGTACCCCAGTGAGAGTCAGTGTGTGTGGCACCGTACCCCAGTGAGAGTCAGTGTGTGGGACTGTACCCCAGTGAGAGTCAGTTTGTGTGGGACCCGTACCTCAGTTGATACGTCCTTACTATACAGTCTAAATGCACCGACTCTGGGTTCGACTACATGTTGGGGCATGCCTGACTGCCCTTGTCTGCCTGGAGAACTGTGTGCTGCTTTAACAACGTTGAATCTCTGTCCCCACCATTCCTTAACACAGTACCTCTTGTCTGTTCTGCTAGTGGCCATGCTCGCGTGGTTTAAATCCCAGTTTCTCGTCGCCATTGATACGTCCTTACTATACAGTGTAAATGCACACGAGGCCCATGCTTGAGAGAAGGTCAGTCTGTGACCTGTCCTTTATTCCTGAGCACTCAAGTGCAGGAAGTGGCTGGAGCTTCCTCTTTTATATCTGAAGGTCCAGCTTAGGAGTGTCTCCCACAAGTTCACCACCTTGTGGTCATTGTTCTCACACTGTACAATGTAGGTCAGATTATACATGGGTTACAATGCTGGTTGAATACATGACACCAGTGAGAGTCAGTGTGTGTGGAACTGTACCCCAGTGAGAGTCATTGTGTGGGACTGTACCCCAGTGAGAGTCAGTGTGTGTGGAACTGTACCCCAGTGAGAGTCAGTGTCTATTGGACTGTACCCCAGTGAGAGTCAGTGTGTGTGGGACCTGTACCCCAGTGAGAGTCAGTCTGTACCCAGTGAGAGTCAGTGTGTGTGGAACTGTACCCCAGTGAGAGTCAGTGTGTGTGGGACCTGTACCCCAGTGAGAGTCAGTGTGTGTGGGACCTGTACCCCAGTGAGAGTCAGTCTGTACCCAGTGAGAGTCAGTGTGTGTGGAACTGTACCCCAGTGAGAGTCAGTGTGTGTGGGACCCATACCCCAGTGAGAGTCAGTGTGTGTGGGACCTGTATACGTGAGAGTCAGCGTTTGTGGGACCCGTACCCCAGTGAGAGTCAGTGTGTGTGGGACCCGTACCCCAGTGAGAGTCAGTGTGTGTGGGACCCGTACCCCAGTGAGAGTCAGTGTGTGTGGGACTGTACCCCAATGAGAGTCTGTGTGTGTGGGACCCGTACCCCAGTGAGAGTCAGTGTGTGTGGAACCCGTACCCCAGTGAGAGTCAGTGTGTGTGGGACCCGTACCCCAGTGAGAGTCAGTGTGTGTGTGGGACCCGTACCCCAGTGAGAGTCAGTGTGTGTGGGACCGTACCCCAGTGAGAGTCAGTGTGTGTGGAACTGTACCCCAGTGAGAGTCAGTGTGTGTGGGACCCGTACCCCAGTGAGAGTCAGTGTGTGTGGGACCCGTACCTCAGTTGATACGTCCTTACTATACAGTCTAAATGCACCGACTCTGGGTTCGACTACATGTTGGGGCATGCCTGACTGCCCTTGTCTGCCTGGAGAACTGTGTGCTGCTTTGACAACGTTGAATCTCTGTCCCCACCATTCCTTAACACAGTACCTCTTGTCTGTTCTGCTAGTGGCCATGCTCGCGTGGTTTAAATCCCAGTTTCTCGTCACCATTGATACGTCCTTACTATACAGTGTAAATGCACACGAGGCCCATGCTTGAGAGAAGGTCAGTCTGTGACCTGTCCTTTATTCCTGAGCACTCAAGTGCAGGAAGTGGCTGGAGCTTCCTCTTTTATATCTGAAGGTCCAGCTTAGGAGTGTCTCCCACAAGTTCACCACCTTGTGGTCATTGTTCTCACAGTGTACAATGTAGGTCAGATTATACATGGGTTACAATGCTGGTTGAATACATGACACCAGTGAGAGTCAGTGTGTGTGGAACTGTACCCCAGTGAGAGTCATTGTGTGGAACTGTACCCCAGTGAGAGTCAGTGTGTGTGGGACTGTACCCCAGTGAGAGTCAGTGTGTGTGGGACCTGTACCCCAGTGAGAGTCAGTGTGTGTGGGACCCGTACCCCAGTGAGAGTCAGTGTGTGTGGGACCCGTACCCCAGTGAGAGTCAGTGTGTGTGGGACCCGTACCCCAGTGAGAGTCAGTGTGTGTGGGACCCGTAATCCAGTGAGAGTCAGTGTGTGTGGGACCCGTACCCCAGTGAGAGTCAGTGTGTGTGGGACTGTACCCCAGTGAGAGTCAGTGTGTGTGGGACTGTACCCCAGTGAGAGTCCGTGTGTGTGGGACCGTACCCCAGTGAGAGTCAGTTTGTGTGGAACTGCACCCCAGTGAGAGTCAGTGTGTGTGGGACCCGTACCCCAGTGAGAGTCAGTGTGTGTGGGACCCGTACCCCAGTGAGAGTCAGTGTGTGTGGGACCCGTACCCCAGTGAGAGTCGGTGTGTGTGGGACCCGTACCCCAGTGAGAGTCAGTGTGTGTGTGGGACCCGTACCCCAGTGAGAGTCAGTGTGTGTGGGACCCGTACCCCAGTGAGAGTCAGTGTGTGTGGCACCGTACCCCAGTGAGAGTCAGTGTGTGTGGAACTGTACCCCAGTGAGAGTCAGTGTGTGTGGGACCCGTACCCCAGTGAGAGTCAGTGTCTGTGGAACTGTACCTCAGTGAGAGTCAGTGTGTGTGGGTCCCGTACCCCAGTGAGAGTCAGTGTGTGTGGGACCTGTATACGTGAGAGTCAGTGTTTGTGGGACCCGTACCCCAGTGAGAGTCAGTGTGTGTGGGACCCGTACCCCAGTGAGAGTCAGTGTGTGTGGGACCCGTACCCCAGTGAGAGTCAGTGTGTGTGGGACCCGTACCCCAGTGAGAGTCAGTGTGTGTGGGACCCGTACCCCAGTGAGAGTCAGTGTGTGTGGGACTGTACCCCAATGAGAGTCAGTGTGTGTGGGACCCGTACCCCAGTGAGAGTCAGTGTGTGTGGGACTGTACCCCAGTGAGAGTCAGTGTCTGTTGGACTGTACCCCAGTGAGAGTCAGTGTGTGTGGGACCTGTACCCCAGTGAGAGTCAGTGTGTGTGGGACCTGTACCCCAGTGAGAGTCAGTCTGTACCCAGTGAGAGTCAGTGTGTGTGGAACTGTACCCCAGTGAGAGTCAGTGTGTGTGGGACCCATACCCCAGTGAGAGTCAGTGTGTGTGGGACCTGTATACGTGAGAGTCAGTGTGTGTGGGACCCGTACCCCAGTGAGAGTCAGTGTGTGTGGGACCCGTACCTCAGTTGATACGTCCTTACTATACAGTCGAAATGCACCGACTCTGGGTTCGACTACATGTTGGGGCATGCCTGACTGCCCTTGTCTGCCTGGAGAACTGTGTGCTGCTTTAACAATGTTGAATCTCTGTCCCCACCATTCCTTAACACAGTACCTCTTGTCTGTTCTGCTAGTGGCCATGCTCGCGTGGTTTAAATCCCAGTTTCTCGTCGCCATTGATACGTCCTTACTATACAGTGTAAATGCACACGAGGCCCATGCTTGAGAGAAGGTCAGTCTGTGACCTGTCCTTTATTCCTGAGCACTCAAGTGCAGGAAGTGGTTGGAGCTTCCTCTTTTATATCTGAAGGTCCAGGTTAGCAGTGTCTCCCACAAGTTCACCACCTTGTGGTCATTGTTCTCACAGTGTACAATGTAGGTCAGATGATACATGGGTTACAATGCTGGTTGAATACATGACACCAGTGAGAGTCAGTGTGTGTGGAACTGTACCCCAGTGAGAGTCAGTGTGTGTGGGACTGTACCCCAGTGAGAGTCAGTGTGTGTGGAACTGTACCCCAGTGAGTCAGTGTGTGTGGGACTGTACACCAGTGAGAGTCAGTGTGTGTGGGACCCGTACCCCAGTGAGAGTCAGTGTGTGTGGGACCCGTACCCCAGTGAGAGTCAGTGTGTGTGGGACCCGTACCCCAGTGAGAGTCTGTGTGTGTGGGACCCGTACCCCAGTGAGAGTCTGTGTGTGTGGGACCCGTACCCCAGTGAGAGTCCGTGTGTGTGGGACCCGTACCCCAGTGAGAGTCAGTGTGTGTGGCACCCGTAATCCAGAGAGAGTCCGTGTGTGTGGGACCCGTACCCCAGTGAGAGTCCGTGTGTGTGGCACCCGTACCCCAGTGAGAGTCGGTGTGTGTGGGACCCGTACCCCAGTGAGAGTCAGTGTGTGTGGGACCATACCCCAGTGAGAGTCAGTGTGTGTGGAACTGTACCCCAGTGAGAGTCAGTGTGTGTGGGACCCGTACCCCAGTGAGAGTCAGTGTCTGTGGAACTGTACCTCAGTGAGAGTCAGTGTGTGTGGGACCCGTACCCCAGTGAGAGTCAGTGTGTGTGGGACCTGTATACGTGAGAGTCAGTGTTTGTGGGACCCGTACCCCAGTGAGAGTCAGTGTGTGTGGGACGCGTACCCCAGTGAGCGTCAGTGTGTGTGGGACCCGTACCCCAGTGAGAGTCAGTGTGTGTGGGACTGTACCCCAGTGAGAGTCCGTGTGTGTGGGACCGTACCCCAGTGAGAGTCAGTGTGTGTGGAACTGTACCCCAGTGAGTCAGTGTGTGTGGGACTGTACCCCAGTGAGAGTCAGTGTGTGTGGGACCCGTACCCCAGTGAGAGTCAGTGTGTGTGGGACCCGTACCCCAGTGAGAGTCAGTGTGTGTGGGACCCGTACCCCAGTGAGAGTCGGTGTGTGTGGGACCGTACCCCAGTGAGAGTCAGTGTGTGTGGGACCCGTACCCCAGTGAGAGTCAGTGTGTGTGGCACCGTACCCCAGTGAGAGTCAGTGTGTGGGACTGTACCCCAGTGAGAGTCAGTTTGTGTGGGACCCGTACCTCAGTTGATACGTCCTTACTATACAGTCTAAATGCACCGACTCTGGGTTCGACTACATGTTGGGGCATGCCTGACTGCCCTTGTCTGCCTGGAGAACTGTGTGCTGCTTTAACAACGTTGAATCTCTGTCCCCACCATTCCTTAACACAGTACCTCTTGTCTGTTCTGCTAGTGGCCATGCTCGCGTGGTTTAAATCCCAGTTTCTCGTCGCCATTGATACGTCCTTACTATACAGTGTAAATGCACACGAGGCCCATGCTTGAGAGAAGGTCAGTCTGTGACCTGTCCTTTATTCCTGAGCACTCAAGTGCAGGAAGTGGCTGGAGCTTCCTCTTTTATATCTGAAGGTCCAGCTTAGGAGTGTCTCCCACAAGTTCACCACCTTGTGGTCATTGTTCTCACACTGTACAATGTAGGTCAGATTATACATGGGTTACAATGCTGGTTGAATACATGACACCAGTGAGAGTCAGTGTGTGTGGAACTGTACCCCAGTGAGAGTCATTGTGTGGGACTGTACCCCAGTGAGAGTCAGTGTGTGTGGAACTGTACCCCAGTGAGAGTCAGTGTCTATTGGACTGTACCCCAGTGAGAGTCAGTGTGTGTGGGACCTGTACCCCAGTGAGAGTCAGTCTGTACCCAGTGAGAGTCAGTGTGTGTGGAACTGTACCCCAGTGAGAGTCAGTGTGTGTGGGACCTGTACCCCAGTGAGAGTCAGTGTGTGTGGGACCTGTACCCCAGTGAGAGTCAGTCTGTACCCAGTGAGAGTCAGTGTGTGTGGAACTGTACCCCAGTGAGAGTCAGTGTGTGTGGGACCCATACCCCAGTGAGAGTCAGTGTGTGTGGGACCTGTATACGTGAGAGTCAGCGTTTGTGGGACCCGTACCCCAGTGAGAGTCAGTGTGTGTGGGACCCGTACCCCAGTGAGAGTCAGTGTGTGTGGGACCCGTACCCCAGTGAGAGTCAGTGTGTGTGGGACTGTACCCCAATGAGAGTCTGTGTGTGTGGGACCCGTACCCCAGTGAGAGTCAGTGTGTGTGGAACTGTACCCCAGTGAGAGTCAGTGTGTGTGGGACCCGTACCCCAGTGAGAGTCAGTGTGTGTGGGACCCGTACCTCAGTTGATACGTCCTTACTATACAGTCGAAATGCACCGACTCTGGGTTCGACTACATGTTGGGGCATGCCTGACTGCCCTTGTCTGCCTGGAGAACTGTGTGCTGCTTTAACAACGTTGAATCTCTGTCCCCACCATTCCTTAACACAGTACCTCTTGTCTGTTCTGCTAGTGGCCATGCTCGCGTGGTTTAAATCCCAGTTTCTCGTCGCCATTGATACGTCCTTACTATACAGTGTAAATGCACACGAGGCCCATGCTTGAGAGAAGGTCAGTCTGTGACCTGTCCTTTATTCCTGAGCACTCAAGTGCAGGAAGTGGCTGGAGCTTCCCCTTTTATATCTGAAGGTCCAGCTTAGGAGTGTCTCCCACAAGTTCACCACCTTGTGGTCATTGTTCTCACAGTGTACAATGTAGGTCAGATTATACATGGGTTACAATGCTGGTTGAATACATGACACCAGTGAGAGTCAGTGTGTGTGGAACTGTACCCCAGTGAGAGTCATTGTGTGGAACTGTACCCCAGTGAGAGTCAGTGTGTGTGGGACTGTACCCCAGTGAGAGTCAGTGTGTGTGGGACCTGTACCCCAGTGAGAGTCAGTGTGTGTGGGACCCGTACCCCAGTGAGAGTCAGTGTGTGTGGGACCCGTACCCCAGTGAGAGTCAGTGTGTGTGGGACCCGTACCCCAGTGAGAGTCAGTGTGTGTGGGACCCGTAATCCAGTGAGAGTCAGTGTGTGTGGGACCCGTACCCCAGTGAGAGTCAGTGTGTGTGGGACTGTACCCCAGTGAGAGTCAGTGTGTGTGGGACTGTACCCCAGTGAGAGTCCGTGTGTGTGGGACCGTACCCCAGTGAGAGTCAGTTTGTGTGGAACTGCACCCCAGTGAGAGTCAGTGTGTGTGGGACCCGTACCCCAGTGAGAGTCAGTGTGTGTGGGACCCGTACCCCAGTGAGAGTCGGTGTGTGTGGGACCCGTACCCCAGTGAGAGTCAGTGTGTGTGTGGGACCCGTACCCCAGTGAGAGTCAGTGTGTGTGGGACCCGTACCCCAGTGAGAGTCAGTGTGTGTGGCACCGTACCCCAGTGAGAGTCAGTGTGTGTGGAACTGTACCCCAGTGAGAGTCAGTGTGTGTGGGACCCGTACCCCAGTGAGAGTCAGTGTCTGTGGAACTGTACCTCAGTGAGAGTCAGTGTGTGTGGGACCCGTACCCCAGTGAGAGTCAGTGTGTGTGGGACCTGTATACGTGAGAGTCAGTGTTTGTGGGACCCGTACCCCAGTGAGAGTCAGTGTGTGTGGGACCCGTACCCCAGTGAGAGTCAGTGTGTGTGGGACCCGTACCCCAGTGAGAGTCAGTGTGTGTGGGACCCGTACCCCAGTGAGAGTCAGTGTGTGTGGGACCCGTACCCCAGTGAGAGTCAGTGTGTGTGGGACTGTACCCCAATGAGAGTCAGTGTGTGTGGGACCCGTACCCCAGTGAGAGTCAGTGTGTGTGGGACTGTACCCCAGTGAGAGTCAGTGTCTGTTGGACTGTACCCCAGTGAGAGTCAGTGTGTGTGGGACCTGTACCCCAGTGAGAGTCAGTGTGTGTGGGACCTGTACCCCAGTGAGAGTCAGTCTGTACCCAGTGAGAGTCAGTGTGTGTGGAACTGTACCCCAGTGAGAGTCAGTGTGTGTGGGACCCATACCCCAGTGAGAGTCAGTGTGTGTGGGACCTGTATACGTGAGAGTCAGCGTTTGTGGGACCCGTACCCCAGTGAGAGTCAGTGTGTGTGGGACCCGTACCCCAGTGAGAGTCAGTGTGTGTGGGACCCGTACCCCAGTGAGAGTCAGTGTGTGTGGGACTGTACCCCAATGAGAGTCAGTGTGTGTGGGACCCGTACCCCAGTGAGAGTCAGTGTGTGTGGAACTGTACCCCAGTGAGAGTCAGTGTGTGTGGGACCCGTACCCCAGTGAGAGTCAGTGTGTGTGGGACCCGTACCTCAGTTGATACGTCCTTACTATACAGTCGAAATGCACCGACTCTGGGTTCGACTACATGTTGGGGCATGCCTGACTGCCCTTGTCTGCCTGGAGAACTGTGTGCTGCTTTAACAACGTTGAATCTCTGTCCCCACCATTCCTTAACACAGTACCTCTTGTCTGTTCTGCTAGTGGCCATGCTCGCGTGGTTTAAATCCCAGTTTCTCGTCGCCATTGATACGTCCTTACTATACAGTGTAAATGCACACGAGGCCCATGCTTGAGAGAAGGTCAGTCTGTGACCTGTCCTTTATTCCTGAGCACTCAAGTGCAGGAAGTGGTTGGAGCTTCCTCTTTTATATCTGAAGGTCCAGGTTAGGAGTGTCTCCCACAAGTTCACCACCTTGTGGTCATTGTTCTCACAGTGTACAATGTAGGTCAGATGATACATGGGTTACAATGCTGGTTGAATACATGACACCAGTGAGAGTCAGTGTGTGTGGAACTGTACCCCAGTGAGAGTCAGTGTGTGTGGGACTGTACCCCAGTGAGAGTCAGTGTGTGTGGAACTGTACCCCAGTGAGTCAGTGTGTGTGGGACTGTACACCAGTGAGAGTCAGTGTGTGTGGGACCCGTACCCCAGTGAGAGTCAGTGTGTGTGGGACCCGTACCCCAGTGAGAGTCAGTGTGTGTGGGACCCGTACCCCAGTGAGAGTCTGTGTGTGTGGGACCCGTACCCCAGTGAGAGTCTGTGTGTGTGGGACCCGTACCCCAGTGAGAGTCCGTGTGTGTGGGACCCGTACCCCAGTGAGAGTCAGTGTGTGTGGCACCCGTAATCCAGTGAGAGTCCGTGTGTGTGGGACCCGTACCCCAGTGAGAGTCCGTGTGTGTGGCACCCGTACCCCAGTGAGAGTCGGTGTGTGTGGGACCCGTACCCCAGTGAGAGTCAGTGTGTGTGGGACCATACCCCAGTGAGAGTCAGTGTGTGTGGAACTGTACCCCAGTGAGAGTCAGTGTGTGTGGGACCCGTACCCCAGTGAGAGTCAGTGTCTGTGGAACTGTACCTCAGTGAGAGTCAGTGTGTGTGGGACCCGTACCCCAGTGAGAGTCAGTGTCTGTGGAACTGTACCTCAGTGAGAGTCAGTGTGTGTGGGACACGTACCCCAGTGAGCGTCAGTGTGTGTGGGACCCGTACCCCAGTGAGAGTCAGTGTGTGTGGGACTGTACCCCAGTGAGAGTCCGTGTGTGTGGGACCGTACCCCAGTGAGAGTCAGTGTGTGTGGAACTGTACCCCAGTGAGTCAGTGTGTGTGGGACTGTACCCCAGTGAGAGTCAGTGTGTGTGGGACCCGTACCCCAGTGAGAGTCAGTGTGTGTGGGACCCGTACCCCAGTGAGAGTCAGTGTGTGTGGGACCCGTACCCCAGTGAGAGTCGGTGTGTGTGGGACCGTACCCCAGTGAGAGTCAGTGTGTGTGGGACCCGTACCCCAGTGAGAGTCAGTGTGTGTGGCACCGTACCCCAGTGAGAGTCAGTGTGTGTGGGACTGTACCCCAGTGAGAGTCAGTGTGTGTGGGACCCGTACCTCAGTTGATACGTCCTTACTATACAGTCTAAATGCACCGACTCTGGGTTCGACTACATGTTGGGGCATGCCTGACTGCCCTTGTCTGCCTGGAGAACTGTGTGCTGCTTTAACAACGTTGAATCTCTGTCCCCACCATTCCTTAACACAGTACCTCTTGTCTGTTCTGCTAGTGGCCATGCTCGCGTGGTTTAAATCCCAGTTTCTCGTCGCCATTGATACGTCCTTACTATACAGTGTAAATGCACACGAGGCCCATGCTTGAGAGAAGGTCAGTCTGTGACCTGTCCTTTATTCCTGAGCACTCAAGTGCAGGAAGTGGCTGGAGCTTCCTCTTTTATATCTGAAGGTCCAGCTTAGGAGTGTCTCCCACAAGTTCACCACCTTGTGGTCATTGTTCTCACACTGTACAATGTAGGTCAGATTATACATGGGTTACAATGCTGGTTGAATACATGACACCAGTGAGAGTCAGTGTGTGTGGAACTGTACCCCAGTGAGAGTCATTGTGTGGGACTGTACCCCAGTGAGAGTCAGTGTGTGGAACTGTACCCTAGTGAGAGTCAGTGTGTGTGGAACTGTACCCCAGTGAGAGTCAGTGTCTATTGGACTGTACCCCAGTGAGAGTCAGTGTGTGTGGGACCTGTACCCCAGTGAGAGTCAGTCTGTACCCAGTGAGAGTCAGTGTGTGTGGAACTGTACCCCAGTGAGAGTCAGTGTGTGTGGAACTGTACCCCATGAGAGTCAGTGTGTGTGGGACCTGTACCCCAGTGAGAGTCAGTCCGTACCCCAGTGAGAGTCAGTGTGTGTGGAACTGTACCCCAGTGAAAGTCAGTGTGTGTGGGACTGTACCCCAGTGAGAGTCAGTGTGTGTGGGACCCGTACCCCAGTGAGAGTCAGTGTGTGGAACTGTCCCCCAGTGAGAGTCAGTGTCTGTTGGATTGTACCACAGGGAGGGTCAGTCTGTGTGGGACTGTACCCCAGGGAGAGTCAGTCTGTGTGGGACTGTACCCCAGTGAGAGTCAGTGTGTGTGGGACCCGTACCCCAGTGAGAGTCAGTGTGTGTGGGACCCGTACCCCAGTGAGAGTCAGTGTGTGTGGGACTGTACCCCAATGAGAGTCAGTGTGTGGGACCCGTACCCCAGTGAGAGTCAGTGTGTGTGGGACTGTACCCCAGTGAGAGTCAGTGTGTGTGGGACCCGTACCCCAGTGAGAGTCCGTGTGTGTGGGACCTGTATACGTGAGAGTCAGTGTTTGTGGGACCCGTACCCCAGTGAGAGTCAGTGTGTGTGGGACCCGTACCCCAGTGAGAGTCAGTGTGTGTGGGACTGTACCCCAGTGAGAGTCAGTGTGTGTGGGACCCGTACCCCAGTGAGAGTCAGTGTGTGTGGGACCCGTACCCCAGTGAGAGTCAGTGTGTGTGGGACTGTACCCCAGTGAGAGTCAGTGTGTGTGGGACCCGTACCCCAGTGAGAGTCCGTGTGTGTGGGACCTGTATACGTGAGAGTCAGTGTGTGTGGGACCCGTACCCCAGTGAGAGTCAGTGTTTGTGGAACCCGTACCCCAGTGAGAGTCAGTGTGTGTGGGACCCGTACCCCAGTGAGAGTCAGTGTGTGTGGGACCCGTACCCCAGTGAGAGTCAGTGTGTGTGGGACTGTACCCCAGTGAGAGTCAGTGTGTGTGGGACCCGTACCCCAGTGAGAGTCAGTGTGTGTGGGACTGTACCCCAGTGAGAGTCTGTGTGTGTGGGACCGTACCCCAGTGAGAGTAAGTGTGTGTGGGACTGTACCCCAGTGAGAGTCTGTGTGTGTGGGACCGTACCCCAGTGAGAGTCAGTGTGTGTGGAACTGTACCCCAGTGAGTCAGTGTGTGTGGGACTGTACCCCAGTGAGAGTCAGTGTGTGTGGGACCCGTACCCCAGTGAGAGTCAGTGTGTGTGGGACCCGTACCCCAGTGAGAGTCAGTGTGTGTGGGACCCGTACCCCAGTGAGAGTCAGTGTGTGTGGGACCCGTACCCCAGTGAGAGTCAGTGTGTGTGGGACTGTACCCCAGTGAGAGTCCGTGTGTGTGGGACCGTACCCCAGTGAGAGTCAGTGTGTGTGGAACTGTACCCCAGTGAGTCAGTGTGTGTGGGACTGTATCCCAGTGAGAGTCAGTGTGTGTGGGACCCGTACCCCAGTGAGAGTCAGTGTGTGTGGGACCCGTACCCCAGTGAGAGTCAGTGTGTGTGGGACCCGTACCCCAGTGAGAGTCAGTGTGTGTGGGACCCATACCCCAGTGAGAGTCAGTGTGTGTGGGACCGTACCCCAGTGAGAGTCAGTGTGTGTGGAACTGTACCCCAGTGAGAGTCCGTGTGTGTGGGACCGTACCCCAGTGAGAGTCAGTGTGTGTGGGACCCGTACCTCAGTTGATACGTCCTTACTATACAGTCTAAATGCACCGACTCTGGGTTCGACTACATGTTGGGGCATGCCTGACTGCCCTTGTCTGCCTGGAGAACTGTGTGCTGCTTTAACAACGTTGAATCTCTGTCCCCACCATTCCTTAACACAGTACCTCTTGTCTGTTCTGCTAGTGGCCATGCTCGCGTGGTTTAAATCCCAGTTTCTCGTCGCCATTGATACGTCCTTACTATACAGTGTAAATGCACACGAGGCCCATGCTTGAGAGAAGGTCAGTCTGTGACCTGTCCTTTATTCCTGAGCACTCAAGTGCAGGAAGTGGTTGGAGCTTCCTCTTTTATATCTGAAGGTCCAGGTTAGGAGTGTCTCCCACAAGTTCACCACCTTGTGGTCATTGTTCTCACAGTGTACAATGTAGGTCAGATGATACATGGGTTACAATGCTGGTTGAATACATGACACCAGTGAGAGTCAGTGTGTGTGGAACTGTACCCCAGTGAGAGTCAGTGTGTGTGGGACTGTACCCCAGTGAGAGTCAGTGTGTGTGGGACCCGTACCCCAGTGAGAGTCAGTGTGTGTGGGACCCGTACCCCAGTGAGAGTCTGTGTGTGTGGGACCCGTACCCCAGTGAGAGTCTGTGTGTGTGGGACCCGTACCCCAGTGAGAGTCCGTGTGTGTGGGACCCGTACCCCAGTGAGAGTCAGTGTGTGTGGCACCCGTAATCCAGTGAGAGTCCGTGTGTGTGGGACCCGTACCCCAGTGAGAGTCCGTGTGTGTGGCACCCGTACCCCAGTGAGAGTCGGTGTGTGTGGGACCCGTACCCCAGTGAGAGTCAGTGTGTGTGGGACCATACCCCAGTGAGAGTCAGTGTGTGTGGAACTGTACCCCAGTGAGAGTCAGTGTGTGTGGGACCCGTACCCCAGTGAGAGTCAGTGTCTGTGGAACTGTACCTCAGTGAGAGTCAGTGTGTGTGGGACCCGTACCCCAGTGAGAGTCAGTGTGTGTGGGACCTGTATACGTGAGAGTCAGTGTTTGTGGGACCCGTACCCCAGTGAGAGTCAGTGTGTGTGGGACACGTAACCCAGTGAGCGTCAGTGTGTGTGGGACCCGTACCCCAGTGAGAGTCAGTGTGTGTGGGACTGTACCCCAGTGAGAGTCCGTGTGTGTGGGACCGTACCCCAGTGAGAGTCAGTGTGTGTGGAACTGTACCCCAGTGAGTCAGTGTGTGTGGGACTGTACCCCAGTGAGAGTCAGTGTGTGTGGGACCCGTACCCCAGTGAGAGTCAGTGTGTGTGGGACCCGTACCCCAGTGAGAGTCAGTGTGTGTGGGACCCGTACCCCAGTGAGAGTCAGTGTGTGTGGGACCCGTACCCCAGTGAGAGTCAGTGTGTGGGACTGTACCCCAGTGAGAGTCAGTGTGTGTGGGACTGTACCCCAGTGAGAGTCAGTGTGTGTGGGACCGTACTCCAGTGAGAGTCAGTGTGTGTGGGACTGTACGCCAGTGAGAGTCAGTGTGTGTGGGACCCGTACCCCAGTGAGAGTCAGTGTGTGTGGGACCCGTACCTCAGTTGATACGTCCTTACTATACAGTCTAAATGCACCGACTCTGGGTTCGACTACATGTTGGGGCATGCCTGACTGCCCTTGTCTGCCTGGAGAACTGTGTGCTGCTTTAACAACGTTGAATCTCTGTCCCCACCATTCCTTAACACAGTACCTCTTGTCTGTTCTGCTAGTGGCCATGCTCGCGTGGTTTAAATCCCAGTTTCTCGTCGCCATTGATACGTCCTTACTATACAGTGTAAATGCACACGAGGCCCATGCTTGAGAGAAGGTCAGTCTGTGACCTGTCCTTTATTCCTGAGCACTCAAGTGCAGGAAGTGGCTGGAGCTTCCTCTTTTATATCTGAAGGTCCAGCTTAGGAGTGTCTCCCACAAGTTCACCACCTTGTGGTCATTGTTCTCACACTGTACAATGTAGGTCAGATTATACATGGGTTACAATGCTGGTTGAATACATGACACCAGTGAGAGTCAGTGTGTGTGGAACTGTACCCCAGTGAGAGTCATTGTGTGGGACTGTACCCCAGTGAGAGTCAGTGTGTGGAACTGTACCCTAGTGAGAGTCAGTGTGTGTGGAACTGTACCCCAGTGAGAGTCAGTGTCTATTGGACTGTACCCCAGTGAGAGTCAGTGTGTGTGGGACCTGTACCCCAGTGAGAGTCAGTCTGTACCCAGTGAGAGTCAGTCTGTACCCAGTGAGAGTCAGTGTGTGTGGAACTGTACCCCAGTGAGAGTCAGTGTGTGTGGGACCCGTACCCCAGTGAGAGTCAGTGTCTGTGGAACTGTACCTCAGTGAGAGTCAGTGTGTGTGGGACCCGTACCCCAGTGAGAGTCAGTGTCTGTGGAACTGTACCTCAGTGAGAGTCAGTGTGTGTGGGACACGTACCCCAGTGAGCGTCAGTGTGTGTGGGACCCGTACCCCAGTGAGAGTCAGTGTGTGTGGGACTGTACCCCAGTGAGAGTCCGTGTGTGTGGGACCGTACCCCAGTGAGAGTCAGTGTGTGTGGAACTGTACCCCAGTGAGTCAGTGTGTGTGGGACTGTACCCCAGTGAGAGTCAGTGTGTGTGGGACCCGTACCCCAGTGAGAGTCAGTGTGTGTGGGACCCGTACCCCAGTGAGAGTCAGTGTGTGTGGGACCCGTACCCCAGTGAGAGTCGGTGTGTGTGGGACCGTACCCCAGTGAGAGTCAGTGTGTGTGGGACCCGTACCCCAGTGAGAGTCAGTGTGTGTGGCACCGTACCCCAGTGAGAGTCAGTGTGTGTGGGACTGTACCCCAGTGAGAGTCAGTGTGTGTGGGACCCGTACCTCAGTTGATACGTCCTTACTATACAGTCTAAATGCACCGACTCTGGGTTCGACTACATGTTGGGGCATGCCTGACTGCCCTTGTCTGCCTGGAGAACTGTGTGCTGCTTTAACAACGTTGAATCTCTGTCCCCACCATTCCTTAACACAGTACCTCTTGTCTGTTCTGCTAGTGGCCATGCTCGCGTGGTTTAAATCCCAGTTTCTCGTCGCCATTGATACGTCCTTACTATACAGTGTAAATGCACACGAGGCCCATGCTTGAGAGAAGGTCAGTCTGTGACCTGTCCTTTATTCCTGAGCACTCAAGTGCAGGAAGTGGCTGGAGCTTCCTCTTTTATATCTGAAGGTCCAGCTTAGGAGTGTCTCCCACAAGTTCACCATCTTGTGGTCATTGTTCTCACACTGTACAATGTAGGTCAGATTATACATGGGTTACAATGCTGGTTGAATACATGACACCAGTGAGAGTCAGTGTGTGTGGAACTGTACCCCAGTGAGAGTCATTGTGTGGGACTGTACCCCAGTGAGAGTCAGTGTGTGGAACTGTACCCTAGTGAGAGTCAGTGTGTGTGGAACTGTACCCCAGTGAGAGTCAGTGTCTATTGGACTGTACCCCAGTGAGAGTCAGTGTGTGTGGGACCTGTACCCCAGTGAGAGTCAGTCTGTACCCAGTGAGAGTCAGTGTGTGTGGAACTGTACCCCAGTGAGAGTCAGTGTGTGTGGAACTGTACCCCATGAGAGTCAGTGTGTGTGGGACCTGTACCCCAGTGAGAGTCAGTCCGTACCCCAGTGAGAGTCAGTGTGTGTGGAACTGTACCCCAGTGAAAGTCAGTGTGTGTGGGACTGTACCCCAGTGAGAGTCAGTGTGTGTGGGACCCGTACCCCAGTGAGAGTCAGTGTGTGGAACTGTCCCCCAGTGAGAGTCAGTGTCTGTTGGATTGTACCACAGGGAGGGTCAGTCTGTGTGGGACTGTACCCCAGGGAGAGTCAGTCTGTGTGGGACTGTACCCCAGTGAGAGTCAGTGTGTGTGGGACCCGTACCCCAGTGAGAGTCAGTGTGTGTGGGACCCGTACCCCAGTGAGAGTCAGTGTGTGTGGGACTGTACCCCAATGAGAGTCAGTGTGTGGGACCCGTACCCCAGTGAGAGTCAGTGTGTGTGGGACTGTACCCCAGTGAGAGTCAGTGTGTGTGGGACCCGTACCCCAGTGAGAGTCCGTGTGTGTGGGACCTGTATACGTGAGAGTCAGTGTTTGTGGGACCCGTACCCCAGTGAGAGTCAGTGTGTGTGGGACCCGTACCCCAGTGAGAGTCAGTGTGTGTGGGACTGTACCCCAGTGAGAGTCAGTGTGTGTGGGACCCGTACCCCAGTGAGAGTCAGTGTGTGTGGGACCCGTACCCCAGTGAGAGTCAGTGTGTGTGGGACTGTACCCCAGTGAGAGTCAGTGTGTGTGGGACCCGTACCCCAGTGAGAGTCCGTGTGTGTGGGACCTGTATACGTGAGAGTCAGTGTGTGTGGGACCCGTACCCCAGTGAGAGTCAGTGTTTGTGGAACCCGTACCCCAGTGAGAGTCAGTGTGTGTGGGACCCGTACCCCAGTGAGAGTCAGTGTGTGTGGGACCCGTACCCCAGTGAGAGTCAGTGTGTGTGGGACTGTACCCCAGTGAGAGTCAGTGTGTGTGGGACCCGTACCCCAGTGAGAGTCAGTGTGTGTGGGACTGTACCCCAGTGAGAGTCTGTGTGTGTGGGACCGTACCCCAGTGAGAGTAAGTGTGTGTGGGACTGTACCCCAGTGAGAGTCTGTGTGTGTGGGACCGTACCCCAGTGAGAGTCAGTGTGTGTGGAACTGTACCCCAGTGAGTCAGTGTGTGTGGGACTGTACCCCAGTGAGAGTCAGTGTGTGTGGGACCCGTACCCCAGTGAGAGTCAGTGTGTGTGGGACCCGTACCCCAGTGAGAGTCAGTGTGTGTGGGACCCGTACCCCAGTGAGAGTCAGTGTGTGTGGGACCCGTACCCCAGTGAGAGTCAGTGTGTGTGGGACTGTACCCCAGTGAGAGTCCGTGTGTGTGGGACCGTACCCCAGTGAGAGTCAGTGTGTGTGGAACTGTACCCCAGTGAGTCAGTGTGTGTGGGACTGTATCCCAGTGAGAGTCAGTGTGTGTGGGACCCGTACCCCAGTGAGAGTCAGTGTGTGTGGGACCCGTACCCCAGTGAGAGTCAGTGTGTGTGGGACCCGTACCCCAGTGAGAGTCAGTGTGTGTGGGACCCATACCCCAGTGAGAGTCAGTGTGTGTGGGACCGTACCCCAGTGAGAGTCAGTGTGTGTGGAACTGTACCCCAGTGAGAGTCCGTGTGTGTGGGACCGTACCCCAGTGAGAGTCAGTGTGTGTGGAACTGTACCCCAGTGAGAGTCAGTGTGTGTGGGACTGTACCCCAGTGAGAGTCCGTGTGTGTGGGACCCGTACCCCAGTGAGAGTCAGTGTGTGTGGGACCCGTACCTCAGTTGATACGTCCTTACTATACAGTCTAAATGCACCGACTCTGGGTTCGACTACATGTTGGGGCATGCCTGACTGCCCTTGTCTGCCTGGAGAACTGTGTGCTGCTTTAACAACGTTGAATCTCTGTCCCCACCATTCCTTAACACAGTACCTCTTGTCTGTTCTGCTAGTGGCCATGCTCGCGTGGTTTAAATCCCAGTTTCTCGTCGCCATTGATACGTCCTTACTATACAGTGTAAATGCACACGAGGCCCATGCTTGAGAGAAGGTCAGTCTGTGACCTGTCCTTTATTCCTGAGCACTCAAGTGCAGGAAGTGGTTGGAGCTTCCTCTTTTATATCTGAAGGTCCAGGTTAGGAGTGTCTCCCACAAGTTCACCACCTTGTGGTCATTGTTCTCACAGTGTACAATGTAGGTCAGATGATACATGGGTTACAATGCTGGTTGAATACATGACACCAGTGAGAGTCAGTGTGTGTGGGACTGTACCCCAGTGAGAGTCATTGTGTGGGACTGTACCCCAGTGAGAGTCAGTGTGTGGAACTGTACCCCAGTGAGTCAGTGTGTGTGGGACTGTACCCCAGTGAGAGTCAGTGTGTGTGGGACCCGTACCCCAGTGAGAGTCAGTGTGTGTGGGACCCGTACCCCAGTGAGAGTCTGTGTGTGTGGGACCCGTACCCCAGTGAGAGTCTGTGTGTGTGGGACCCGTACCCCAGTGAGAGTCCGTGTGTGTGGGACCCGTACCCCAGTGAGAGTCAGTGTGTGTGGCACCCGTAATCCAGTGAGAGTCCGTGTGTGTGGGACCCGTACCCCAGTGAGAGTCCGTGTGTGTGGCACCCGTACCCCAGTGAGAGTCGGTGTGTGTGGGACCCGTACCCCAGTGAGAGTCAGTGTGTGTGGGACCATACCCCAGTGAGAGTCAGTGTGTGTGGAACTGTACCCCA
This sequence comes from Pristiophorus japonicus, assembly GCF_044704955.1. Classification (NCBI taxonomy): domain Eukaryota; kingdom Metazoa; phylum Chordata; class Chondrichthyes; family Pristiophoridae; genus Pristiophorus; species Pristiophorus japonicus. The sequence goes on along the minus strand of NC_092000.1, from coordinate 1,551,707 downwards.
GTGAGAGTCAGTGTGTGTGGGACCCGTACCCCAGTGAGAGTCAGTGTCTGTGGAACTGTACCTCAGTGAGAGTCAGTGTGTGTGGGACCCGTACCCCAGTGAGAGTCAGTGTGTGTGGGACCTGTATACGTGAGAGTCAGTGTTTGTGGGACCCGTACCCCAGTGAGAGTCAGTGTGTGTGGGACACGTACCCCAGTGAGCGTCAGTGTGTGTGGGACCCGTACCCCAGTGAGAGTCAGTGTGTGTGGGACTGTACCCCAGTGAGAGTCCGTGTGTGTGGGACCGTACCCCAGTGAGAGTCAGTGTGTGTGGAACTGTACCCCAGTGAGTCAGTGTGTGTGGGACTGTACCCCAGTGAGAGTCAGTGTGTGTGGGACCCGTACCCCAGTGAGAGTCAGTGTGTGTGGGACCCGTACCCCAGTGAGAGTCAGTGTGTGTGGGACCCGTACCCCAGTGAGAGTCAGTGTGTGTGGGACCCGTACCCCAGTGAGAGTCAGTGTGTGGGACTGTACCCCAGTGAGAGTCAGTGTGTGTGGGACTGTACCCCAGTGAGAGTCAGTGTGTGTGGGACCGTACTCCAGTGAGAGTCAGTGTGTGTGGGACTGTACGCCAGTGAGAGTCAGTGTGTGTGGGACCCGTACCCCAGTGAGAGTCAGTGTGTGTGGGACCCGTACCTCAGTTGATACGTCCTTACTATACAGTCTAAATGCACCGACTCTGGGTTCGACTACATGTTGGGGCATGCCTGACTGCCCTTGTCTGCCTGGAGAACTGTGTGCTGCTTTAACAACGTTGAATCTCTGTCCCCACCATTCCTTAACACAGTACCTCTTGTCTGTTCTGCTAGTGGCCATGCTCGCGTGGTTTAAATCCCAGTTTCTCGTCGCCATTGATACGTCCTTACTATACAGTGTAAATGCACACGAGGCCCATGCTTGAGAGAAGGTCAGTCTGTGACCTGTCCTTTATTCCTGAGCACTCAAGTGCAGGAAGTGGCTGGAGCTTCCTCTTTTATATCTGAAGGTCCAGCTTAGGAGTGTCTCCCACAAGTTCACCACCTTGTGGTCATTGTTCTCACAGTGTACAATGTAGGTCAGATTATACATGGGTTACAATGCTGGTTGAATACATGACACCAGTGAGAGTCAGTGTGTGTGGAACTGTACCCCAGTGAGAGTCATTGTGTGGGACTGTACCCCAGTGAGAGTCAGTGTGTGGAACTGTACCCTAGTGAGAGTCAGTGTGTGTGGAACTGTACCCCAGTGAGAGTCAGTGTCTATTGGACTGTACCCCAGTGAGAGTCAGTGTGTGTGGGACCTGTACCCCAGTGAGAGTCAGTCTGTACCCAGTGAGAGTCAGTCCGTACCCCAGTGAGAGTCAGTGTGTGTGGAACTGTACCCCAGTGAAAGTCAGTGTGTGTGGGACTGTACCCCAGTGAGAGTCAGTGTGTGTGGAACCCACACCCCAATGAGAGTCAGTGTGTGTGGGACGGTACCCCAGTGAGTGTCAGTGTGTGTGGGACCCGTACCCCAGTGAGAGTCAGTGTGTGGAACTGTCCCCCAGTGAGAGTCAGTGTCTGTTGGATTGTACCCCAGTGAGAGTCAGTGTGTGTGGGACTGTACCACAGGGAGGGTCAGTCTGTGTGGGACTGTACCCCAATGAGAGTCAGTCTGTGTGGGACCCGTACCCCAGTGAGAGTCAGTGTGTGTGGGACTGTACCCCAGTGAGAGTCAGTGTGTGTGGGACCCGTACCCCAGTGAGAGTCCGTGTGTGTGGGACCTGTATACGTGAGAGTCAGTGTTTGTGGGACCCGTACCCCAGTGAGAGTCAGTGTGTGTGGGACCCGTACCCCAGTGAGAGTCAGTGTGTGTGGGACCCGTACCCCAGTGAGAGTCAGTGTGTGTGGGACCCGTACCCCAGTGAGAGTCAGTGTGTGTGGGACTGTACCCCAGTGAGAGTCAATGTGTGTGGGACCCGTACCCCAGTGAGAGTCAGTGTGTGTGGGACCCGTACCCCAGTGAGAGTCAGTGTGTGTGGGACCCGTACCCCAGTGAGAGTCAGTGTGTGTGGGACTGTACCCCAGTGAGAGTCTGTGTGTGTGGGACCGTACCCCAGTGAGAGTCAGTGTGTGTGGAACTGTACCCCAGTGAGTCAGTGTGTGTGGGACTGTACCCCAGTGAGAGTCAGTGTGTGTGGGACCCGTACCCCAGTGAGAGTCAGTGTGTGTGGGACCCGTACCCCAGTGAGAGTCAGTGTGTGTGGGACTGTACCCCAGTGAGAGTCCGTGTGTGTGGGACCGTACCCCAGTGAGAGTCAGTGTGTGTGGGACAGTATCCCAGTGAGAGTCAGTGTGTGTGGGACCCGTACCCCAGTGAGAGTCAGTGTGTGTGGGACCCGTACCCCAGTGAGAGTCAGTGTGTGTGGGACCCGTACCCCAGTGAGAGTCAGTGTGTGTGGGACCCATACCCCAGTGAGAGTCAGTGTGTGTGGGACCGTACCCCAGTGAGAGTCAGTGTGTGTGGAACTGTACCCCAGTGAGAGTCCGTGTGTGTGGGACCGTACCCCAGTGAGAGTCAGTGTGTGTGGGACCGTACCCCAGTGAGAGTCAGTGTGTGTGGGACCCGTACCTCAGTTGATACGTCCTTACTATACAGTCTAAATGCACCGACTCTGGGTTCGACTACATGTTGGGGCATGCCTGACTGCCCTTGTCTGCCTGGAGAACTGTGTGCTGCTTTAACAACGTTGAATCTCTGTCCCCACCATTCCTTAACACAGTACCTCTTGTCTGTTCTGCTAGTGGCCATGCTCGCGTGGTTTAAATCCCAGTTTCTCGTCGCCATTGATACGTCCTTACTATACAGTGTAAATGCACACGAGGCCCATGCTTGAGAGAAGGTCAGTCTGTGACCTGTCCTTTATTCCTGAGCACTCAAGTGCAGGAAGTGGCTGGAGCTTCCTCTTTTATATCTGAAGGTCCAGCTTAGGAGTGTCTCCCACAAGTTCACCACCTTGTGGTCATTGTTCTCACAGTGTACAATGTAGGTCAGATTATACATGGGTTACAATGCTGGTTGAATACATGACACCAGTGAGAGTCAGTGTGTGTGGAACTGTACCCCAGTGAGAGTCATTGTGTGGGACTGTACCCCAGTGAGAGTCAGTGTGTGGAACTGTACCCTAGTGAGAGTCAGTGTGTGTGGAACTGTACCCCAGTGAGAGTCAGTGTCTATTGGACTGTACCCCAGTGAGAGTCAGTGTGTGTGGGACCTGTACCCCAGTGAGAGTCAGTCTGTACCCAGTGAGAGTCAGTCCGTACCCCAGTGAGAGTCAGTGTGTGTGGAACTGTACCCCAGTGAAAGTCAGTGTGTGTGGGACTGTACCCCAGTGAGAGTCAGTGTGTGTGGAACCCACACCCCAATGAGAGTCAGTGTGTGTGGGACGGTACCCCAGTGAGTGTCAGTGTGTGTGGGACCCGTACCCCAGTGAGAGTCAGTGTGTGGAACTGTCCCCCAGTGAGAGTCAGTGTCTGTTGGATTGTACCCCAGTGAGAGTCAGTGTGTGTGGGACTGTACCACAGGGAGGGTCAGTCTGTGTGGGACTGTACCCCAATGAGAGTCAGTCTGTGTGGGACCCGTACCCCAGTGAGAGTCAGTGTGTGTGGGACTGTACCCCAGTGAGAGTCCGTGTGTGTGGGACCTGTATACGTGAGAGTCAGTGTTTGTGGGACCCGTACCCCAGTGAGAGTCAGTGTGTGTGGGACCCGTACCCCAGTGAGAGTCAGTGTGTGTGGGACCCGTACCCCAGTGAGAGTCAGTGTGTGTGGGACCCGTACCCCAGTGAGAGTCAGTGTGTGTGGGACTGTACCCCAGTGAGAGTCAATGTGTGTGGGACCCGTACCCCAGTGAGAGTCAGTGTGTGTGGGACCCGTACCCCAGTGAGAGTCAGTGTGTGTGGGACCCGTACCCCAGTGAGAGTCAGTGTGTGTGGGACTGTACCCCAGTGAGAGTCTGTGTGTGTGGGACCGTACCCCAGTGAGAGTCAGTGTGTGTGGAACTGTACCCCAGTGAGTCAGTGTGTGTGGGACTGTACCCCAGTGAGAGTCAGTGTGTGTGGGACCCGTACCCCAGTGAGAGTCAGTGTGTGTGGGACCCGTACCCCAGTGAGAGTCAGTGTGTGTGGGACTGTACCCCAGTGAGAGTCCGTGTGTGTGGGACCGTACCCCAGTGAGAGTCAGTGTGTGTGGGACAGTATCCCAGTGAGAGTCAGTGTGTGTGGGACCCGTACCCCAGTGAGAGTCAGTGTGTGTGGGACCCGTACCCCAGTGAGAGTCAGTGTGTGTGGGACCCGTACCCCAGTGAGAGTCAGTGTGTGTGGGACCCATACCCCAGTGAGAGTCAGTGTGTGTGGGACCGTACCCCAGTGAGAGTCAGTGTGTGTGGAACTGTACCCCAGTGAGAGTCCGTGTGTGTGGGACCGTACCCCAGTGAGAGTCAGTGTGTGTGGGACCGTACCCCAGTGAGAGTCAGTGTGTGTGGGACCCGTACCCCAGTGAGAGTCAGTGTGTGTGGGACCCGTACCTCAGTTGATACGTCCTTACTATACAGTCTAAATGCACCGACTCTGGGTTCGACTACATGTTGGGGCATGCCTGACTGCCCTTGTCTGCCTGGAGAACTGTGTGCTGCTTTAACAACGTTGAATCTCTGTCCCCACCATTCCTTAACACAGTACCTCTTGTCTGTTCTGCTAGTGGCCATGCTCGCGTGGTTTAAATCCCAGTTTCTCGTCACCATTGATACGTCCTTACTATACAGTGTAAATGCACACGAGGCCCATGCTTGAGAGAAGGTCAGTCTGTGACCTGTCCTTTATTCCTGAGCACTCAAGTGCAGGAAGTGGCTGGAGCTTCCTCTTTTATATCTGAAGGTCCAGCTTAGGAGTGTCTCCCACAAGTTCACCACCTTGTGGTCATTGTTCTCACAGTGTACAATGTAGGTCAGATTATACATGGGTTACAATGCTGGTTGAATACATGACACCAGTGAGAGTCAGTGTGTGTGGAACTGTACCCCAGTGAGAGTCAGTGTGTGTGGGACTGTACCCCAGTGAGAGTCAGTGTGTGGAACTGTACCCCAGTGAGAGTCAGTGTGTGTGGGACCCGTACCCCAGTGAGAGTCAGTGTGTGTGGGACCCGTACCCCAGTGAGAGTCAGTGTGTGGAACTGTACCCCAGTGAGAGTCAGTGTCTGTTGGACTGTACCCCAGTGAGAGTCAGTGTGTGTGGGACCTGTACCCCAGTGAGAGTCAGTCTGTACCCAGTGAGAGTCAGTGTGTGTGGAACTGTACCCCAGTGAGAGTCAGTGTGTGTGGAACTGTACCCCAGTAAAAGTCAATGTGTGTGGGACTGTACCCCAGTGAGAGTCAGTGTGTGTGGAACCCATACCCCAGTGAGAGTCAGTCTGTACCCAGTGAGAGTCAGTGTGTGTGGAACTGTACCCCAGTGAGAGTCAGTGTGTGTGGGACGGTACCCCAGTGAGAGTCAGTGTGTGTGGGACCCGTACCCCAGTGAGAGTCCGTGTGTGTGGGACCCGTACCCCAGTGAGAGTCCGTGTGTGTGGGACCCGTACCCCAGTGAGAGTCCGTGTGTGTGGGACCCGTACCCCAGTGAGAGTCCGTGTGTGTGGGACCCGTACCCCAGTGAGAGTCAGTGTGTGTGGCACCCGTAATCCAATGAGAGTCCGTGTGTGTGGGACCCGTACCCCAGTGAGAGTCCGTGTGTGTGGGACCCGTACCCCAGTGAGAGTCAGTGTGTGTGGCACCCGTACCCCAGTGAGAGTCAGTGTGTGTGGGACCCGTACCCCAGTGAGAGTCAGTGTGTGTGGGACCGTACCCCAGTGAGAGTCAGTGTGTGTGGAACTGTACCCCAGTGAGTCAGTGTGTGTGGGACTGTACCCCAGTGAGAGTCCGTGTGTGTGGGACCGTACCCCAGTGAGAGTCAGTGTGTGTGGGACCCGTACCCCAGTGAGAGTCAGTGTGTGTGGCACCCGTACCCCAGTGAGCGTCAGTGTGTGTGGGACCCGTACCCCAGTGAGAGTCAGTGTGTGTGGGACTGTACCCCAGTGAGAGTCCGTGTGTGTGGGACCGTACCCCAGTGAGAGTCAGTGTGTGTGGAACTGTACCCCAGTGAGTCAGTGTGTGTGGGACTGTACCCCAGTGAGAGTCAGTGTGTGTGGGACCCGTACCGCAGTGAGAGTCAGTGTGTGTGGGACCCGTACCCCAGTGAGAGTCAGTGTGTGTGGAACTGTACCCCAGTGAGAGTCGGTGTGTGTGGGACCGTACCCCAGTGAGAGTCAGTGTGTGTGGGACCCGTACCCCAGTGAGAGTCAGTGTGTGTGGGACCCGTACCCCAGTGAGAGTCAGTGTGTGTGGGACCCGTACCCCAGTGAGAGTCAGTGTGTGTGGGACTGTACGCCAGTGAGAGTCAGTGTGTGTGGGACCCGTACCCCAGTGAGAGTCAGTGTGTGTGGGACCCGTACCTCAGTTGATACGTCCTTACTATACAGTCTAAATGCACCGACTCTGGGTTCGACTACATGTTGGGGCATGCCTGACTGCCCTTGTCTGCCTGGAGAACTGTGTGCTGCTTTAACAACGTTGAATCTCTGTCCCCACCATTCCTTAACACAGTACCTCTTGTCTGTTCTGCTAGTGGCCATGCTCGCGTGGTTTAAATCCCAGTTTCTCGTCGCCATTGATACGTCCTTACTATACAGTGTAAATGCACACGAGGCCCATGCTTGAGAGAAGGTCAGTCTGTGACCTGTCCTTTATTCCTGAGCACTCAAGTGCAGGAAGTGGCTGGAGCTTCCTCTTTTATATCTGAAGGTCCAGCTTAGGAGTGTCTCCCACAAGTTCACCACCTTGTGGTCATTGTTCTCACAGTGCACAATGTAGGTCAGATTATACGTGGGTTACAATGCTGGTTGAATACATGACACCAGTGAGAGTCAGTGTGTGTGGGACTGTACCCCAGTGAGAGTCATTGTGTGGAACTGTACCCCAGTGAGAGTCAGTGTGTGGAACTGTACCCCAGTGAGTCAGTGTGTGTGGGACCCGTACCCCAGTGAGAGTCAGTGTGTGTGGGACCCGTACCCCAGTGAGAGTCAGTGTGTGTGGGACCCGTACCCCAGTGAGAGTCAGTGTGTGTGGGACCCGTACCCCAGTGAGAGTCGGTGTGTGTGGGACCCGTACCCCAGTGAGAGTCAGTGTGTGTGGGACCCGTACCCCAGTGAGAGTCAGTGTGTGTGGCACCGTACCCCAGTGAGAGTCAGTGTGTGTGGAACTGTACCCCAGTGAGAGTCAGTGTGTGTGGGACCCGTACCCCAGTGAGAGTCAGTGTCTGTGGAACTGTACCTCAGTGAGAGTCAGTGTGTGTGGGACCCGTACCCCAGTGAGAGTCAGTGTGTGTGGGACCTGCATACGTGAGAGTCAGTGTTTGTGGGACCCGTACCCCAGTGAGAGTCAGTGTGTGTGGGACCCGTACCCCAGTGAGAGTCAGTGTGTGTGGGACCCGTACCCCAGTGAGAGTCAGTGTGTGTGGGACTGTACCCCAATGAGAGTCAGTGTGTGTGGGACCCGTACCCCAGTGAGAGTCAGTGTGTGTGGGACTGTACCCCAGTGAGAGTCAGTGTCTGTTGGACTGTACCCCAGTGAGAGTCAGTGTGTGTGGGACCTGTACCCCAGTGAGAGTCAGTCTGTACCCAGTGAGAGTCAGTGTGTGTGGGACCCGTACCCCAGTGAGAGTCAGTGTGTGTGGGACCTGTATACGTGAGAGTCAGTGTTTGTGGGACCCGTACCCCAGTGAGAGTCAGTGTGTGTGGGACCCGTACCCCAGTGAGAGTCAGTGTGTGTGGGACCCGTACCCCAGTGAGAGTCAGTGTGTGTGGGACCCGTACCCCAGTGAGAGTCAGTGTGTGTGGGACCCGTACCCCAGTGAGAGTCAGTGTGTGTGGGACTGTACCCCAATGAGAGTCAGTGTGTGTGGGACCCGTACCCCAGTGAGAGTCAGTGTGTGTGGGACTGTACCCCAGTGAGAGTCAGTGTCTGTTGGACTGTACCCCAGTGAGAGTCAGTGTGTGTGGGACCTGTACCCCAGTGAGAGTCAGTCTGTACCCAGTGAGAGTCAGTGTGTGTGGAACTGTACCCCAGTGAGAGTCAGTGTGTGTGGGACCCATACCCCAGTGAGAGTCAGTGTGTGTGGGACCTGTATACGTGAGAGTCAGTGTTTGTGGGACCCGTACCCCAGTGAGAGTCAGTGTGTGTGGGACCCGTACCCCAGTGAGAGTCAGTGTGTGTGGGACCCGTACCCCAGTGAGAGTCAGTGTGTGTGGGACCCGTACCCCAGTGAGAGTCAGTGTGTGTGGGACTGTACCCCAATGAGAGTCAGTGTGTGTGGGACCCGTACCCCAGTGAGAGTCAGTGTGTGTGGGACTGTACCCCAGTGAGAGTCAGTGTCTGTTGGACTGTACCCCAGTGAGAGTCAGTGTGTGTGGGACCTGTACCCCAGTGAGAGTCAGTCTGTACCCAGTGAGAGTCAGTGTGTGTGGAACTGTACCCCAGTGAGAGTCAGTGTGTGTGGGACCCATACCCCAGTGAGAGTCAGTGTGTGTGGGACCTGTATACGTGAGAGTCAGTGTTTGTGGGACCCGTACCCCAGTGAGAGTCAGTGTGTGTGGGACCCGTACCCCAGTGAGAGTCAGTGTGTGTGGGACCCGTACCCCAGTGAGAGTCAGTGTGTGTGGGACCCGTACCCCAGTGAGAGTCAGTGTGTGTGGGACCCGTACCCCAGTGAGAGTCAGTGTGTGTGGAACTGTACCCCAGTGAGAGTCAGTGTGTGTGGGACCCGTACCCCAGTGAGAGTCAGTGTGTGTGGGACCCGTACCTCAGTTGATACGTCCTTACTATACAGTCGAAATGCACCGACTCTGGGTTCGACTACATGTTGGGGCATGCCTGACTGCCCTTGTCTGCCTGGAGAACTGTGTGCTGCTTTAACAACGTTGAATCTCTGTCCCCACCATTCCTTAACACAGTACCTCTTGTCTGTTCTGCTAGTGGCCATGCTCGCGTGGTTTAAATCCCAGTTTCTCGTCGCCATTGATACGTCCTTACTATACAGTGTAAATGCACACGAGGCCCATGCTTGAGAGAAGGTCATTCTGTGACCTGTCCTTTATTCCTGAGCACTCAAGTGCAGGAAGTGGCTGGAGCTTCCTCTTTTATATCTGAAGGTCCAGGTTAGGAGTGTCTCCCACAAGTTCACCACCTTGTGGTCATTGTTCTCACAGTGTACAATGTAGGTCAGATGATACATGGGTTACAATGCTGGTTGAATACATGACACCAGTGAGAGTCAGTTTGTGTGGAACTGTACCCCAGTGAGTCAGTGTGTGTGGGAATGTACCCCAGTGAGAGTCAGTGTGTGTGGGACCCGTACCCCAGTGAGAGTCAGTGTGTGTGGGACCCGTACCCCAGTGAGAGTCAGTGTGTGTGGGACCCGTACCCCAGTGAGAGTCGGTGTGTGTGGGACCCGTACCCCAGTGAGAGTCAGTGTGTGTGTGGGACCCGTACCCCAGTGAGAGTCAGTGTGTGTGGGACCCGTACCCCAGTGAGAGTCAGTGTGTGTGGCACCGTACCCCAGTGAGAGTCAGTGTGTGTGGAACTGTACCCCAGTGAGAGTCAGTGTGTGTGGGACCCGTACCCCAGTGAGAGTCAGTGTCTGTGGAACTGTACCTCAGTGAGAGTCAGTGTGTGTGGGACCCGTACCCCAGTGAGAGTCAGTGTGTGTGGGACCTGTATACGTGAGAGTCAGTGTTTGTGGGACCCGTACCCCAGTGAGAGTCAGTGTGTGTGGGACCCGTACCCCAGTGAGAGTCAGTGTGTGTGGGACCCGTACCCCAGTGAGAGTCAGTGTGTGTGGGACCCGTACCCCAGTGAGAGTCAGTGTGTGTGGGACCCGTACCCCAGTGAGAGTCAGTGTGTGTGGGACTGTACCCCAATGAGAGTCAGTGTGTGTGGGACCCGTACCCCAGTGAGAGTCAGTGTGTGTGGGACTGTACCCCAGTGAGAGTCAGTGTCTGTTGGACTGTACCCCAGTGAGAGTCAGTGTGTGTGGGACCTGTACCCCAGTGAGAGTCAGTCTGTACCCAGTGAGAGTCAGTGTGTGTGGAACTGTACCCCAGTGAGAGTCAGTGTGTGTGGGACCCATACCCCAGTGAGAGTCAGTGTGTGTGGGACCCGTACCCCAGTGAGAGTCAGTGTTTGTGGGACCCGTACCCCAGTGAGAGTCAGTGTGTGTGGGACCCGTACCCCAGTGAGAGTCAGTGTGTGTGGGACCCGTACCCCAGTGAGAGTCAGTGTGTGTGGGACCCGTACCCCAGTGAGAGTCAGTGTGTGTGGGACTGTACCCCAATGAGAGTCAGTGTGTGTGGGACCCGTACCCCAGTGAGAGTCAGTGTGTGTGGAACTGTACCCCAGTGAGAGTCAGTGTGTGTGGGACCCGTACCCCAGTGAGAGTCAGTGTGTGTGGGACCCGTACCTCAGTTGATACGTCCTTACTATACAGTCGAAATGCACCGACTCTGGGTTCGACTACATGTTGGGGCATGCCTGACTGCCCTTGTCTGCCTGGAGAACTGTGTGCTGCTTTAACAACGTTGAATCTCTGTCCCCACCATTCCTTAACACAGTACCTCTTGTCTGTTCTGCTAGTGGCCATGCTCGCGTGGTTTAAATCCCAGTTTCTCGTCGCCATTGATACGTCCTTACTATACAGTGTAAATGCACAAGAGGCCCATGCTTGAGAGAAGGTCAGTCTGTGACCTGTCCTTTATTCCTGAGCACTCAAGTGCAGGAAGTGGTTGGAGCTTCCTCTTTTATATCTGAAGGTCCAGGTTAGGAGTGTCTCCCACAAGTTCACCACCTTGTGGTCATTGTTCTCACAGTGCACAATGTAGGTCAGATGATACATGGGTTACAATGCTGGTTGAATACATGACACCAGTGAGAGTCAGTGTGTGTGGAACTGTACCCCAGTGAGAGTCAGTGTGTGTGGGACTGTACCCCAGTGAGAGTCAGTGTGTGTGGAACTGTACCCCAGTGAGTCAGTGTGTGTGGGACCCGTACCCCAGTGAGAGTCATTGTGTGGAACTGTACCCCAGTGAGAGTCAGTGTGTGGAACTGTACCCCAGTGAGTCAGTGTGTGTGGGACCCGTACCCCAGTGAGAGTCAGTGTGTGTGGGACCCGTACCCCAGTGAGAGTCAGTGTGTGTGGGACCTGTACCCCAGTGAGAGTCAGTGTGTGGAACTGTACCCCAGTGAGTCAGTGTGTGTGGGACCCGTACCCCAGTGAGAGTCAGTGTGTGTGGGACCCGTACCCCAGTGAGAGTCGGTGTGTGTGGGACCCGTACCCCAGTGAGAGTCAGTGTGTGTGGGACCCGTACCCCAGTGAGAGTCAGTGTGTGTGGCACCGTACCCCAGTGAGAGTCAGTGTGTGTGGAACTGTACCCCAGTGAGAGTCAGTGTGTGTGGGACCCGTACCCCAGTGAGAGTCAGTGTCTGTGGAACTGTACCTCAGTGAGAGTCAGTGTGTGTGGGACCCGTACCCCAGTGAGAGTCAGTGTGTGTGGGACCTGTATACGTGAGAGTCAGTGTTTGTGGGACCCGTACCCCAGTGAGAGTCAGTGTGTGTGGGACCCGTACCCCAGTGAGAGTCAGTGTGTGTGGGACCCGTACCCCAGTGAGAGTCAGTGTGTGTGGGACCCGTACCCCAGTGAGAGTCAGTGTGTGTGGGACCCGTACCCCAGTGAGAGTCAGTGTGTGTGGGACTGTACCCCAATGAGAGTCAGTGTGTGTGGGACCCGTACCCCAGTGAGAGTCAGTGTGTGTGGGACTGTACCCCAGTGAGAGTCAGTGTGTGTGGGACCCGTACCCCAGTGAGAGTCAGTGTCTGTTGGACTGTACCCCAGTGAGAGTCAGTGTGTGTGGGACCTGTACCCCAGTGAGAGTCAGTCTGTACCCAGTGAGAGTCAGTGTGTGTGGAACTGTACCCCAGTGAGAGTCAGTGTGTGTGGGACCCATACCCCAGTGAGAGTCAGTGTGTGTGGGACCTGTATACGTGAGAGTCAGTGTTTGTGGGACCCGTACCCCAGTGAGAGTCAGTGTGTGTGGGACCCGTACCCCAGTGAGAGTCAGTGTGTGTGGGACCCGTACCCCAGTGAGAGTCAGTGTGTGTGGGACCCGTACCCCAGTGAGAGTCAGTGTGTGTGGGACTGTACCCCAATGAGAGTCAGTGTGTGTGGGACCCGTACCCCAGTGAGAGTCAGTGTGTGTGGGACTGTACCCCAGTGAGAGTCAGTGTCTGTTGGACTGTACCCCAGTGAGAGTCAGTGTGTGTGGGACCTGTACCCCAGTGAGAGTCAGTCTGTACCCAGTGAGAGTCAGTGTGTGTGGAACTGTACCCCAGTGAGAGTCAGTGTGTGTGGGACCCATACCCCAGTGAGAGTCAGTGTGTGTGGGACCTGTATACGTGAGAGTCAGTGTTTGTGGGACCCGTACCCCAGTGAGAGTCAGTGTGTGTGGGACCCGTACCCCAGTGAGAGTCAGTGTGTGTGGGACCCGTACCCCAGTGAGAGTCAGTGTGTGTGGGACCCGTACCCCAGTGAGAGTCAGTGTGTGTGGAACTGTACCCCAGTGAGAGTCAGTGTGTGTGGGACCCGTACCCCAGTGAGAGTCAGTGTGTGTGGGACCCGTACCTCAGTTGATACGTCCTTACTATACAGTCGAAATGCACCGACTCTGGGTTCGACTACATGTTGGGGCATGCCTGACTGCCCTTGTCTGCCTGGAGAACTGTGTGCTGCTTTAACAACGTTGAATCTCTGTCCCCACCATTCCTTAACACAGTACCTCTTGTCTGTTCTGCTAGTGGCCATGCTCGCGTGGTTTAAATCCCAGTTTCTCGTCGCCATTGATACGTCCTTATTATACAGTGTAAATGCACACGAGGCCCATGCTTGAGAGAAGGTCAGTCTGTGACCTGTCCTTTATTCCTGAGCACTCAAGTGCAGGAAGTGGCTGGAGCTTCCTCTTTTATATCTGAAGGTCCAGGTTAGGAGTGTCTCCCACAAGTTCACCACCTTGTGGTCATTGTTCTCACAGTGTACAATGTAGGTCAGATGATACATGGGTTACAATGCTGGTTGAATACATGACACCAGTGAGAGTCAGTGTGTGTGGAACTGTACCCCAGTGAGAGTCAGTGTGTGTGGGACTGTACCCCAGTGAGAGTCAGTGTGTGTGGAACTGTACCCCAGTGAGTCAGTGTGTGTGGGACCCGTACCCCAGTGAGAGTCAGTGTGTGTGGGACCCGTACCCCAGTGAGAGTCAGTGTGTGTGGGACCCGTAATCCAGTGAGAGTCAGTGTGTGTGGGACCCGTACCCCAGTGAGAGTCAGTGTGTGTGGGACTGTACCCCAGTGAGAGTCAGTGTGTGTGGGACTGTACCCCAGTGAGAGTCCGTGTGTGTGGGACCGTACCCCAGTGAGAGTCAGTTTGTGTGGAACTGTACCCCAGTGAGTCAGTGTGTGTGGGAATGTACCCCAGTGAGAGTCAGTGTGTGTGGGACCCGTACCCCAGTGAGAGTCAGTGTGTGTGGGACCCGTACCCCAGTGAGAGTCAGTGTGTGTGGGACCCGTACCCCAGTGAGAGTCGGTGTGTGTGGGACCCGTACCCCAGTGAGAGTCAGTGTGTGTGTGGGACCCGTACCCCAGTGAGAGTCAGTGTGTGTGGGACCCGTACCCCAGTGAGAGTCAGTGTGTGTGGCACCGTACCCCAGTGAGAGTCAGTGTGTGTGGAACTGTACCCCAGTGAGAGTCAGTGTGTGTGGGACCCGTACCCCAGTGAGAGTCAGTGTCTGTGGAACTGTACCTCAGTGAGAGTCAGTGTGTGTGGGACCCGTACCCCAGTGAGAGTCAGTGTGTGTGGGACCTGTATACGTGAGAGTCAGTGTTTGTGGGACCCGTACCCCAGTGAGAGTCAGTGTGTGTGGGACCCGTACCCCAGTGAGAGTCAGTGTGTGTGGGACCCGTACCCCAGTGAGAGTCAGTGTGTGTGGGACCCGTACCCCAGTGAGAGTCAGTGTGTGTGGGACCCGTACCCCAGTGAGAGTCAGTGTGTGTGGGACTGTACCCCAATGAGAGTCAGTGTGTGTGGGACCCGTACCCCAGTGAGAGTCAGTGTGTGTGGGACTGTACCCCAGTGAGAGTCAGTGTCTGTTGGACTGTACCCCAGTGAGAGTCAGTGTGTGTGGGACCTGTACCCCAGTGAGAGTCAGTCTGTACCCAGTGAGAGTCAGTGTGTGTGGAACTGTACCCCAGTGAGAGTCAGTGTGTGTGGGACCCATACCCCAGTGAGAGTCAGTGTGTGTGGGACCTGTATACGTGAGAGTCAGTGTTTGTGGGACCCGTACCCCAGTGAGAGTCAGTGTGTGTGGGACCCGTACCCCAGTGAGAGTCAGTGTGTGTGGGACCCGTACCCCAGTGAGAGTCAGTGTGTGTGGGACCCGTACCCCAGTGAGAGTCAGTGTGTGTGGGACTGTACCCCAATGAGAGTCAGTGTGTGTGGGACCCGTACCCCAGTGAGAGTCAGTGTGTGTGGAACTGTACCCCAGTGAGAGTCAGTGTGTGTGGGACCCGTACCCCAGTGAGAGTCAGTGTGTGTGGGACCCGTACCTCAGTTGATACGTCCTTACTATACAGTCGAAATGCACCGACTCTGGGTTCGACTACATGTTGGGGCATGCCTGACTGCCCTTGTCTGCCTGGAGAACTGTGTGCTGCTTTAACAACGTTGAATCTCTGTCCCCACCATTCCTTAACACAGTACCTCTTGTCTGTTCTGCTAGTGGCCATGCTCGCGTGGTTTAAATCCCAGTTTCTCGTCGCCATTGATACGTCCTTACTATACAGTGTAAATGCACAAGAGGCCCATGCTTGAGAGAAGGTCAGTCTGTGACCTGTCCTTTATTCCTGAGCACTCAAGTGCAGGAAGTGGTTGGAGCTTCCTCTTTTATATCTGAAGGTCCAGGTTAGGAGTGTCTCCCACAAGTTCACCACCTTGTGGTCATTGTTCTCACAGTGTACAATGTAGGTCAGATGATACATGGGTTACAATGCTGGTTGAATACATGACACCAGTGAGAGTCAGTGTGTGTGGAACTGTACCCCAGTGAGAGTCAGTGTGTGTGGGACTGTACCCCAGTGAGAGTCAGTGTGTGTGGAACTGTACCCCAGTGAGTCAGTGTGTGTGGGACCCGTACCCCAGTGAGAGTCAGTGTGTGTGGGACCCGTACCCCAGTGAGAGTCAGTGTGTGTGGGACCCGTACCCCAGTGAGAGTCTGTGTGTGTGGGACCCGTACCCCAGTGAGAGTCTGTGTGTGTGGGACCCGTACCCCAGTGAGAGTCCGTGTGTGTGGGACCCGTACCCCAGTGAGAGTCAGTGTGTGTGGCACCCGTAATCCAGTGAGAGTCCGTGTGTGTGGGACCCGTACCCCAGTGAGAGTCCGTGTGTGTGGCACCCGTACCCCAGTGAGAGTCGGTGTGTGTGGGACCCGTACCCCAGTGAGAGTCAGTGTGTGTGGAACTGTACCCCAGTGAGAGTCAGTGTGTGTGGGACCCGTACCCCAGTGAGAGTCAGTGTCTGTGGAACTGTACCTCAGTGAGAGTCAGTGTGTGTGGGACCCGTACCCCAGTGAGAGTCAGTGTGTGTGGGACCATACCCCAGTGAGAGTCAGTGTGTGTGGAACTGTACCCCAGTGAGAGTCAGTGTGTGTGGGACCCGTACCCCAGTGAGAGTCAGTGTCTGTGGAACTGTACCTCAGTGAGAGTCAGTGTGTGTGGGACCCGTACCCCAGTGAGAGTCAGTGTATGTGGGACCTGTATACGTGAGAGTCAGTGTTTGTGGGACCCGTACCCCAGTGAGAGTCAGTGTGTGTGGGACTGTACCCCAGTGAGAGTCAGTGTGTGTGGGACCCGTACCCCAGTGAGAGTCAGTGTGTGTGGGACCCGTACCCCAGTGAGAGTCGGTGTGTGTGGGACCGTACCCCAGTGAGAGTCAGTGTGTGTGGGACCCGTACCCCAGTGAGAGTCAGTGTGTGTGGGACTGTACCCCAGTGAGAGTCAGTGTGTGTGGGACTGTACCCCAGTGAGAGTCCGTGTGTGTGGGACCGTACCCCAGTGAGAGTCAGTGTGTGTGGGACCCGTACCTCAGTTGATACGTCCTTACTATACAGTCTAAATGCACCGACTCTGGGTTCGACTACATGTTGGGGCATGCCTGACTGCCCTTGTCTGCCTGGAGAACTGTGTGCTGCTTTAACAACGTTGAATCTCTGTCCCCACCATTCCTTAACACAGTACCTCTTGTCTGTTCTGCTAGTGGCCATGCTCGCGTGGTTTAAATCCCAGTTTCTCGTCGCCATTGATACGTCCTTACTATACAGTGTAAATGCACACGAGGCCCATGCTTGAGAGAAGGTCAGTCTGTGACCTGTC
This sequence comes from Pristiophorus japonicus, assembly GCF_044704955.1. Taxonomy (NCBI): domain Eukaryota; kingdom Metazoa; phylum Chordata; class Chondrichthyes; family Pristiophoridae; genus Pristiophorus; species Pristiophorus japonicus. The sequence continues at coordinate 1,535,096 of NC_092000.1, read as the reverse complement.
CTTTATTCCTGAGCACTCAAGTGCAGGAAGTGGCTGGAGCTTCCTCTTTTATATCTGAAGGTCCAGCTTAGGAGTGTCTCCCACAAGTTCACCACCTTGTGGTCATTGTTCTCACAGTGTACAATGTAGGTCAGATTATACATGGGTTACAATGCTGGTTGAATACATGACACCAGTGAGAGTCAGTGTGTGTGGAACTGTACCCCAGTGAGAGTCATTGTGTGGGACTGTACCCCAGTGAGAGTCAGTGTGTGGAACTGTACCCTAGTGAGAGTCAGTGTGTGTGGAACTGTACCCCAGTGAGAGTCAGTGTGTGTGGGACCCGTACCCCAGTGAGAGTCAGTGTCTATTGGACTGTACCCCAGTGAGAGTCAGTGTGTGTGGGACCTGTACCCCAGTGAGAGTCAGTGTGTGTGGGACTGTACCTCAGTGAGAGTCAGTGTGTGTGGAACTGTACCCCAGTGAGAGTCAGTGTGTGTGGGACCTGTACCCCAGTGAGAGTCAGTCCGTACCCCAGTGAGAGTCAGTGTGTGTGGAACTGTACCCCAGTGAGAGTCAGTGTGTGTGGAACTGTACCCCAGTGAGAGTCAGTGTGTGTGGGACCTGTACCCCAGTGAGAGTCAGTCCGTACCCCAGTGAGAGTCAGTGTGTGTGGAACTGTACCCCAGTGAAAGTCAGTGTGTGTGGGACTGTACCCCAGTGAGAGTCAGTGTGTGTGGAACCCATACCCCAATGAGAGTCAGTGTGTGTGGGACGGTACCCCAGTGAGTGTCAGTGTGTGTGGGACCTGTACACGTGAGAGTCAGTGTTTGTGGGACCCGTACCCCAGTGAGAGTCAGTGTGTGGAACTGTCCCCCAGTGAGAGTCAGTGTGTGTGGGACCCGTACCCCAGTGAGAGTCAGTGTGTGTGGGACTGTACCACAGGGAGGGTCAGTCTGTGTGGGACTGTACCCCAGGGAGAGTCAGTCTGTGTGGGACTGTACCCCAGTGAGAGTCAGTGTGTGTGGAACTGTACCCCAGTGAGAGTCAGTGTGTGTGGGACCCGTACCCCAGTGAGAGTCAGTGTGTGGGACCCGTACCCCAGTGAGAGTCAGTGTGTGTGGGACTGTACCCCAGGGAGAGTCAGTGTGTGTGGGACTGTACCCCAGTGAGAGTCAGTGTGTGTGGGACTGTACCCCAGTGAGAGTCAGTGTGTGTGGGACTGTACCCCAGTGAGAGTCAGTGTGTCTGGGACCCGTACCCCAGTGAGAGTCAGTGTGTGTGGGACCCGTACCCCAGTGAGAGTCAGTGTGTGTGGGACTGTACCCCAATGAGAGTCAGTGTGTGGGACCCGTACCCCAGTGAGAGTCAGTGTGTGTGGGACTGTACCCCAGTAAAAGTCAATGTGTGTGGGACTGTACCCCAGTGAGAGTCAGTGTGTGTGGGACGGTACCCCAGTGAGAGTCAGTGTGTGTGGAACCCGTACCCCAGTGAGAGTCAGTGTGTGTGGGACCCGTACCCCAGTGAGAGTCAGTGTGTGTGGGACCCGTACCCCAGTGAGAGTCTGTGTGTGTGGGACCCGTACCCCAGTGAGAGTCAGTGTGTGTGGGACCCGTACCCCAGTGAGAGTCAGTGTGTGTGGGACCCGTACCCCAGTGAGAGTCCGTGTGTGTGGGACCCGTACCCCAGTGAGAGTCAGTGTGTGTGGCACCCGTACCCCAGTGAGAGTCGGTGTGTGTGGGACCCGTATCCCAGTGAGAGTCAGTGTGTGTGGGACCGTACCCCAGTGAGAGTCAGTGTGTGTGGGACCCGTACCCCAGTGAGAGTCAGTGTGTGTGGGACCTGTATACGTGAGAGTCAGTGTTTGTGGGACCCGTACCCCAGTGAGAGTCAGTGTGTGTGGGACCCGTACCCCAGTGAGCGTCAGTGTGTGTGGGACCCGTACCCCAGTGAGAGTCAGTGTGTGTGGGACTGTACCCCAGTGAGAGTCCATGTGTGTGGGACCGTACCCCAGTGAGAGTCAGTGTGTGTGGAACTGTACCCCAGTGAGAGTCAGTGTGTGTGGGACCCGTACCCCAGTGAGAGTCAGTGTGTGTGGGACCCGTACCCCAGTGAGAGTCCGTGTATGTGGGACCGTACCCCAGTGAGAGTCAGTGTGTGTGGGACCCGTACCCCAGTGAGAGTCGGTGTGTGTGGGACCCGTACCCCAGTGAGAGTCAGTGTGTGTGGGACCCGTACCCCAGTGAGAGTCAGTGTGTGTGGGACCCGTACCCCAGTGAGAGTCAGTGTGTGTGGGACTGTACCCCAGTGAGAGTCAGTGTGTGTGGGACTGTACCCCAGTGAGAGTCAGTGTGTGTGGGACCGTACCCCAGTGAGAGTCAGTGTGTGTGGGACTGTACCCCAGTGAGAGTCAGTGTGTGTGGGACCCGTACCCCAGTGAGAGTCAGTGTGTGTGGGACTGTACCCCAGTGAGAGTCAGTGTGTGGGACCCGTACCCCAGTGAGAGTCAGTGTGTGTGGGACCCGTACCCCAGTGAGAGTCCGTGTGTGTGGGACCTGTATACGTGAGAGTCAGTGTTTGTGGGACCCGTACCCCAGTGAGAGTCAGTGTGTGTGGAACCCGTACCCCAGTGAGAGTCAGTGTGTGTGGGACTGTACCCCAGTGAGAGTCAGTGTGTGTGGGACTGTACCCCAGTGAGAGTCAGTGTGTGTGGGACCCGTACCCAAGTGAGAGTCAGTGTGTGTGGGACCCGTACCCCAGTGAGAGTCAGTGTGTGTGGGACCCGTACCCCAGTGAGAGTCAGTGTGTGTGGGACTGTACCCCAGTGAGAGTCTGTGTGTGTGGGACCGTACCCCAGTGAGAGTCAGTGTGTGTGGAACTGTACCCCAGTGAGTCAGTGTGTGTGGGACTGTACCCCAGTGAGAGTCAGTGTGTGTGGGACCCGTACCCCAGTGAGAGTCAGTGTGTGTGGGACCCGTACCCCAGTGAGAGTCAGTGTGTGTGGGACTGTACCCCAGTGAGAGTCAGTGTGTGTGGGACCCGTACCCCAGTGAGAGTCAGTGTGTGTGGGACTGTACCCCAGTGAGAGTCAGTGTGTGTGGGACCCGTACCCCAGTGAGAGTCAGTGTGTGTGGGACCCGTACCCCAGTGAGAGTCAGTGTGTGTGGGACCCGTACCCCAGTGAGAGTCAGTGTGTGTGGGCCCCATACCCCAGTGAGTGTCAGTGTGTGTGGGACCGTACCCCAGTGAGAGTCAGTGTGTGTGGAACTGTACCCCAGTGAGAGTCAGTGTGTGTGGGACCCATACCCCAGTGAGTGTCAGTGTGTGTGGGACCGTACCCCAGTGAGAGTCAGTGTGTGTGGGACCCGTACCTCAGTTGATACGTCCTTACTATACAGTCGAAATGCACCGACTCTGGGTTCGACTACATGTTGGGGCATGCCTGACTGCCCTTGTCTGCCTGGAGAACTGTGTGCTGCTTTAACAACGTTGAATCTCTGTCCCCACCATTCCTTAACACAGTACCTCTTGTCTGTTCTGCTAGTGGCCATGCTCGCGTGGTTTAAATCCCAGTTTCTCGTCGCCATTGATACGTCCTTATTATACAGTGTAAATGCACACGAGGCCCATGCTTGAGAGAAGGTCAGTCTGTGACCTGTCCTTTATTCCTGAGCACTCAAGTGCAGGAAGTGGGTGGAGCTTCCTCTTTTATATCTGAAGGTCCACCTTAGGAGTGTCTCCCACAAGTTCACCACCTTGTGGTCATTGTTCTCACAGTGCACAATGTAGGTCAGATTATACATGGGTTACAATGCTGGTTGAATACATGACACCAGTGAGAGTCAGTGTGTGTGGAACTGTACCCCAGTGAGAGTCAGTGTGTGTGGGACTGTACCCCAGTGAGAGTCAGTGTGTGTGGAACTGTACCCCAGTGAGTCAGTGTGTGTGGGACCTGTACCCCAGTGAGAGTCAGTGTGTGTGGGACCCGTACCCCAGTGAGAGTCAGTGTGTGTGGAACCCGTACCCCAGTGAGAGTCAGTGTGTGTGGGACCCGTACCCCAGTGAGAGTCAGTGTGTGGAACTGTACCCCAGTGAGAGTCAGTGTCTGTTGGACTGTACCCCAGTGAGAGTCAGTGTGTGTGGGACCTGTACCCCAGTGAGAGTCAGTGTGTGTGGAACTGTACCCCAGTAAAAGTCAGTGTGTGTGGGACTGTACCCAAGTGAGAGTCAGTGTGTGTGGAACCCATACCCCAATGAGAGTCAGTGTGTGTGGGACGGTACCCCAGTGAGAGTCAGTGTTTGTGGGACCCGTACCCCAGTGAGAGTCAGTGTGTGGAACTGTCCCCCAGTGAGAGTCAGTGTCTGTTGGATTGTACCCCAGTGAGAGTCTGTGTGTGTGGGACCTGTACCCCAGTGAGAGTCAGTGTGTGTGGGACTGTACCACAGGGAGGGTCAGTCTGTGTGGGACTGTACCCCAGGGAGAGTCAGTCTGTGTGGGACTGTACCCCAGTGAGAGTCAGTGTGTGTGGAACTGTACCCCAGTGAGAGTCAGTGTCTGTTGGTCTGTACCCCAGTGAGTATCAGTGTGTGTGGGACTGTACCCGAGTGAGAGTCAGTGTGTGTGGGACTGTACCCCAGTGAGAGTCAGTGTGTGTGGTACTGTACCCCAGGGAGAGTCAGTGTGTGTGTTCGACTGTACCCGAGTGAGAGTCAGTGTGTGTGGGACTGTACCTCAGTGAGAGTCAGTGTGTGTGGGACCCGTACCCCAGGGAGAGTCAGTGTGTGTGGGACTGTACCCCAGTGAGAGACAGTGAGTGGGGGACCCGTACCCCGGTGAGAGTCAGTGTGTGTGGGACTGTACCCCAGTGAGAGTCAGTGTGTGTGGGACTGTACCCCAGGGAGAGTCAGTGTGTGTGTTCGACTGTACCCGAGTGAGAGTCAGTGTGTGTGGGACTGTACCCCAGTGAGAGTCAGTGTGTGTGGGACCCGTACCCCAGGGAGAGTCAGTGTGTGTGGGACTGTACCCCAGTGAGAGACAGTGTGTGGGGGACCCGTACCCCAGTGAGAGTCAGTGTGTGTGGGACTGTACCCCAGTGAGAGTCAGTGTGTGTGGGACCGTACCCCAGTGAGAGTCAGTGTGTGTGGGACCCGTACCCCAGTGAGAGTCAGTGTCTGTGGGACTGTACCCCAGTGAGAGTCAGTGTGTGTGGGCCCCGTACCCCAGTGAGAGTCCGTGTGTGTGGGACCTGTATACGTGAGAGTCAGTGTTTGTGGGACCCGTACCCCAGTGAGAGTCAGTGTGTGTGGAACCCGTACCCCAGTGAGAGTCAGTGTGTGTGGGACCCGTACCCCAGTGAGAGTCAGTGTGTGTGGGACCCGTACCCCAGTGAGAGTCAGTGTGTGTGGGACTGTACCCCAGTGAGAGTCAGTGTGTGTGGGACCCGTACCCCAGTGAGAGTCAGTGTGTGTGGGACCCGTACCCCAGTGAGAGTCAGTGTGTGTGGGACCCGTACCCCAGTGAGAGTCAGTGTGTGTGGGACCTGTACCCCAGTGAGAGTCAGTGTGTGTGGGACCCGTAACCCAGTGAGAGTCAGTGTGTGTGGGACCCGTACCTCAGTTGATACGTCCTTACTATACAGTATAAATGCACCGACTCTGGGTTCGACTACATGTTGGGGCATGCCTGACTGCCCTTGTCTGCCTGGAGAACTGTGTGCTGCTTTAACAACGTTGAATCTCTGTCCCCACCATTCCTTAACACAGTACCTCTTGTCTGTTCTGCTAGTGGCCATGCTCGCGTGGTTTAAATCCCAGTTTCTCGTCGCCATTGATACGTCCTTACTATACAGTGTAAATGCACACGAGGCCCATGCTTGAGAGAAGGTCAGTCTGTGACCTGTCCTTTATTCCTGAGCACTCAAGTGCAGGAAGTGGCTGGAGCTTCCTCTTTTATATCTGAAGGTCCACCTTAGGAGTGTCTCCCACAAGTTCACCACCTTGTGGTCATTGTTCTCACAGTGTACAATGTAGGTCAGATTATACATGGGTTACAATGCTGGTTGAATACATGACACCAGTGAGAGTCAGTGTGAGTGAAACTGTACTCCAGTGAGAGTCAGTGTGTGTGGAACTGTACTCCAGTGAGAGTCAGTGTGTGTGGGACTGTACCCCAGTGAGAGTCAGTGTGTGTGGGACCCGTACCCCAGTGAGAGTCAGTGTGTGTGGGACCCGTACCCCAGTGAGAGTCAGTGTGTGTGGAACTGTACCCCAGTGAGAGTCAGTGTGTGTGGAACTGTACCCCAGTGAATGTCAGTGTGTGTGGAACTTTACCCCAGTGAGAGTCAGTGTGTGTGGAACTGTACTCCAGTGAGAGTCAGTGTCTGTTGGACTGTACCGCAGTGAGAGTCAGTGTGTGTGGAACCCATACCCCAATGAGAGTCAGTGTGTGTGGGACCTGTATACGTGAGAGTCAGTGTTTGTGGGACCCGTACCCTAGTGAGAGTCAGTGTGTGTGGGACCGTACCCCAGTGAGAGACAGTGTGTGTGGGACCCATACCCCAGTGAGAGTCAGTGTGTATGGTGCCTGTACCCCAGTGAGAGTCAGTGTGTGTGGAACCCATGCCCCAGTGAGAGTCAGTGTGTGTGGGACTGTACCCCAGTGAGAGTCAGTGTGTATGGTGCCTGTACCCCAGTGAGAGTCAGTGTGTGTGGAACCCATACCCCAGTGAGAGTCAGTGTGTGTGGGACTGTACCCCAGTGAGAGTCAGTGTGTGTGGGACCCGTACCCTAGTGAGAGTCAGTGTCTGGGACCCGTACCCCAGTGAGAGTCAGTGTGTGTGGGACCCGTACCCCAGTGAGAGTCAGTGTCTGGGACCCGTACCCTAGTGAGAGTCAGTGTGTGTGTGGGACTGTACCCCAGTGAGAGTCAGTGTGTGTGGGACCCGTACCCAAGTGAGAGTCAGTGTCTGGGACCCGTACCCCAGTGAGAGTCAGTGTGTGTGGGACCCGTACCACAGTGAGAGTCAATATGTGTGGGACTGTACCCCAGTGAGAGTCAGTGTGTGTGGGACTGTACCCCAGTGAGAGTCAGTGTGTGTGGGACTGTACCCCAGTGAGAGTCAGTGTGTGTGGGACTGTACCCCAGTGAGAGTCAGTGTGTGTGGGACTGTACCCCAGTGAGAGTCAGTGTGTGTGGGACCCGTACCCCAGTGAGTGTCAGTGTGTGTGGGACTGTACCCCAGTGAGAGTCGGTGTGTTTGGGACTGTACCCAACTGAGAGTCAGTGTCTCTATGAAAGAACTTGTGTAAATCCATTCGTATTGTTGAATTTATTGGTTTTTGCCCTTTGCAAGGTAACTTTGATTTAGGTCCTCCATGTTTTGCGTGACTGAAATATTTCCGTCCATGGTGCAATGTTGGGCCCATGGTGTGGAGCTGTCAGTGTTTCTGTAGCTGGTCTGTGTATGTTTGTGCAGGGCCAGGGTTGTGTAAGATTGAGGTATAAATGTGTGTTTTGGGGAAGCTGGTGAAGACTGTGATCCCCAGCCCCGAGCAGGGCACTCTCTAACTGAAAAGCCTGGTTAATATTCCGAGTGCTGCGTCCCCATGTATTGTCTCTGATGGTGCATGGCACGATCTCTCTGTATCTCACAGTACAACGCTTACTTTCATTGAGTGTCAATCCCTGTCTCTGTGGCTGGTTACCCGGTTTGCATGTCTGCTCTCAGTTCCTGCCAGTGGTGCTCAGTTCCAAACCCCAGCAGGTGCGAGAGAGGACCCGGACTTCCCATTGCGATATATCCGTTCTCCGCCCAGCTCCGTGCTAGGGACCAGCTCTGTCCCATCACTGTGTCACACCGAGAGCGCTGGCTCCACACCAGACTGTCTGCACTGGTCTGACGCACGGGATCTGCCCGCTGCAGGGATGCCCATCAGTCCTGGTCCTGTGAGTGCCCTGACTAAACAAACCATCCACAATCGACTCTTGCTTTTTCTAATCTTCCCTCGCATTGATTCCCCCGCCTGTAATGTTTGAGTGCTCACCCCCCTTGTCTCTGTCTGCAGTGTGCATGTTTACAGCCTGTGGATCAGGTGCTGGAACACACACTGGAACTGCCTCATAAATCTGGGTGTGAGTGCAGACAGCAGGCGGGCGGGCTCCTGCCAGAAAGGTATTGTGAAGCCTGAGCACTGAACACACACTGTCACCCCTCTCCTCGGAACAACTGACCACAGAAATCAGCAGAAAACGTCAGACCTTCGCCTGATTTATAGAGATTCCAGTATTTATAGATTCCGGTATTTCCTATTTGGCTATAATTGGAATTCCTTCCATTCTTCTCAGTTTTCCTGCATATTTGTGGGTTGGCGGAGTTATTCCTGTTGTTATTACGGGAGTGAGGGTCAATATTGATTATCCCGTGCGGATTGTGAAGTGGTTGAGTAATTGCGAGGCAAGGTGGTTTTGTTTTAACAAGTAATTGGACAGAGTGGTGGGGAAAGGGAATTCTGAACATTGGCTCTTTGGTTACTTTACCTGCCCCGCGCGAGTGTCGGGGCGTGCGAGTGTCGGGGCGTGCGAGTGTCGGGGCGTGCGAGTGTCGGGGCGTGCGAGTGTCGGGGCGTGCGAGTGTCGGGGCGTGCGAGTGTCGGGGCGTGCGAGTGTCTGGGCGTGCGAGTGTCTGGGCGTGCGAGTGTCTGGGCGTGCGAGTGTCTGGGCGTGCGAGTGTCTGGGCGTGCGAGTGTCTGGGCGTGCGAGTGTCTGGGCGTGCGAGTGTCTGGGCGTGCGAGTGTCTGGGCGTGCGAGTGTCTGGGCGTGCGAGTGTCGGGGCGTGCGAGTGTCGGGGCGTGCGAGTGTCTGGGCGTGCGAGTGTCTGGGCGTGCGAGTGTCTGGGCGTGCGAGTGTCTGGGCGTGCGAGTGTCTGGGCGTGCGAGTGTCGGGGCGTGCGAGTGTCGGGGCGTGCGAGTGTCGGGGCGTGCGAGTGTCGGGGCGTGCGAGTGTCGGGGCGTGCGAGTGTCGGGGCGTGCGAGTGTCGGGGCGTGCGAGTGTCGGGGCGTGCGAGTGTCGGGGCGTGCGAGTGTCGGGGCGTGCGAGTGTCGGGGCGTGCGAGTGTCGGGGCGTGCGAGTGTCGGGGCGTGCGAGTGTCGGGGCGTGCGAGTGTCGGGGCGTGCGAGTGTCGGGGCGTGCGAGTGTCGGGGCGTGCGAGTGTCGGGGCGTGCGAGTGTCGGGGCGTGCGAGTGTCGGGTCTGTCGGGTCGGGGCGTGCGAGTGTCTGGGCGCGCGAGTGTCTGGGCGTGCGAGTGTCTGGGCGCGCGAGTGTCTGGGCGTGCGAGTGTCTGGGCGCGCGAGTGTCGGGGCGCGCGAGTGTCTGGGCGTGCGAGTGTCTGGGCGCGCGAGTGTCTGGGCGTGCGAGTGTCTGGGCGTGCGAGTGTCTGGGCGTGCGAGTGTCTGGGCGTGCGAGTGTCTGGGCGCGCGAGTGTCTGGGCGCGCGAGTGTCTGGGCGTGCGAGTGTCTGGGCGCGCGAGTGTCTGGGCGCGCGAGTGTCGGGGCGCGCGAGTGTCGGGGCGTGCGAGTGTCGGGGCGTGCGAGTGTCGGGGCGTGCGAGTGTCGGGGCGTGCGAGTGTCGGGTCTGTCGGGTCGGGGCGTGCGAGTGTCTGGGCGTGCGAGTGTCTGGGCGTGCGAGTGTCTGGGCGTGCGAGTGTCTGGGCGCGCGAGTGTCTGGGCGTGCGAGTGTCTGGGCGCGCGAGTGTCTGGGCGTGCGAGTGTCGGGGCGTGCGAGTGTCTGGGCGTGCGAGTGTCTGGGCGCGCGAGTGTCGGGGCGCGCGAGTGTCTGGGCGCGCGAGTGTCTGGGCGTGCGAGTGTCTGGGCGCGCGAGTGTCTGGGCGTGCGAGTGTCGGTGCGTGCGAGTGTCTGGGCGCGCGAGTGTCTGGGCGCGCGAGTGTCTGGGCGCGCGAGTGTCGGTGCGCGCGAGTGTCGGTGCGCGCGAGTGTCTGGGCGCGCGAGTGTCTGGGCGCGCGAGTGTCTGGGCGCGCGAGTGTCTGGGCGCGCGAGTGTCTGGGCGTGCGAGTGTCGGGGCGCGCGAGTGTCTGGGCGCGCGAGTGTCTGGGCGCGCGAGTGTCTGGGCGCGCGAGTGTCGGTGCGCGCGAGTGTCGGGGCGTGCGAGTGTCGGTGCGCGCGAGTGTCGGTGCGCGCGAGTGTCTGGGCGCGCGAGTGTCTGGGCGCGCGAGTGTCGGGGCGCGCGAGTGTCGGGGCGTGCGAGTGTCGGGGCGCGCGAGTGTCGGTGCGCGCGAGTGTCGGGGCGTGCGAGTGTCTGGGTGTGCGAGTGTCTGGGCGCGCGAGTGTCGGGGCGTGCGAGTGTCGGGGCGTGCGAGTGTCTGGGCGCGCGAGTGTCTGGGCGCGCGAGTGTCTGGGCGCGCGAGTGTCTGGGCGCGCGAGTGTCGGGGCGTGCGAGTGTCGGGGCGTGCGAGTGTCTGGGCGCGCGAGTGTCGGGGCGTGCGAGTGTCGGGGCGTGCGAGTGTCTGGGCGCGCGAGTGTCTGGGCGCGCGAGTGTCGGTGCGCGCGAGTGTCTGGGCGTGCGAGTGTCTGGGCGTGCGAGTGTCTGGGCGTGCGAGTGTCTGGGCGTGCGAGTGTCTGGGCGTGCGAGTGTCTGGGCGCGCGAGTGTCGGTGCGCGCGAGTGTCGGGGCGTGCGAGTGTCTGGGCGTGCGAGTGTCGGGGCGCGCGAGTGTCGGGGCGTGCGAGTGTGCGAGTGTCTGGGCGCGCGAGTGTCTGGGCGCGCGAGTGTCTGGGCGCGCGAGTGTCTGGGCGTGCGAGTGTCTGGGCGCGCGAGTGTCGGGGCGCGCGAGTGTCGGTGCGCGCGAGTGTATGGGCGCGCGAGTGTCTGGGCGCGCGAGTGTCTGGGCGTGCGAGTGTCCGGGCGCGCGAGTGTCTGGGCGCGCGAGTGTCGGTGCGCGCGAGTGTCGGTGCGCGCGAGTGTCTGGGCGTGCGAGTGTCTGGGCGCGCGAGTGTCGGTGCGCGCGAGTGTCGGGGCGCGCGAGTGTCTGGGCGTGCGAGTGTCTGGGCGTGCGAGTGTCGGTGCGCGCGAGTGTCGGGGCGCGCGAGTGTCTGGGCGCGCGAGTGTCGGTGCGCGCGAGTGTCTGGGCGCGCGAGTGTCTGGGCGCGCGAGTGTCGGGGCGCGCGAGTGTCTGGGCGCGCGAGTGTCTGGGCGCGCGAGTGTCGGTGCGCGCGAGTGTCGGTGCGCGCGAGTGTCTGGGCGCGCGAGTGTCTGGGCGCGCGAGTGTCTGGGCGCGCGAGTGTCTGGGCGCGCGAGTGTCTGGGCGCGCGAGTGTCTGGGCGCGCGAGTGTCTGGGCGCGCGAGTGTCTGGGCGCGCGAGTGTCTGGGCGCGCGAGTGTCTGGGCGCGCGAGTGTCGGGGCGTGCGAGTGTCGGGGCGCGCGAGTGTCCGGGCGCGCGAGTGTCTGGGCGTGCGAGTGTCGGGGCGTGCGAGTGTCTGGGCGCGCGAGTGTCTGGGCGCGCGAGTGTCTGGGCGCGCGAGTGTCTGGGCGCGCGAGTGTCTGGGCGCGCGAGTGTCTGGGCGCGCGAGTGTCTGGGCGCGCGAGTGTCTGGGCGCGCGAGTGTCTGGGCGCGCGAGTGTCTGGGCGCGCGAGTGTCGGGGCGCGCGAGTGTCGGGGCGCGCGAGTGTCGGGGCGCGCGAGTGTCTGGGCGCGCGAGTGTCGGTGCGCGCGAGTGTCGGTGCGCGCGAGTGTCGGTGCGCGCGAGTGTCTGGGCGCGCGAGTGTCCGGGCGCGCGAGTGTCCGGGCGCGCGAGTGTCCGGGCGCGCGAGTGTCCGGGCGCGCGAGTGTCCGGGCGCGCGAGTGTCCGGGCGCGCGAGTGTCCGGGCGCGCGAGTGTCCGGGCGCGCGAGTGTCCGGGCGCGCGAGTGTCCGGGCGCGCGAGTGTCCGGGCGCGCGAGTGTCCGGGCGCGCGAGTGTCCGGGCGCGCGAGTGTCTGGGCGCGCGAGTGTCCGGGCGCGCGAGTGTCCGGGCGCGCGAGTGTCCGGGCGCGCGAGTGTCCGGGCGCGCGAGTGTCCGGGCGCGCGAGTGTCTGGGCGCGCGAGTGTCTGGGCGCGCGAGTGTCTGGGCGCGCGAGTGTCTGGGCGCGCGAGTGTCTGGGCGCGCGAGTGTCTGGGCGCGCGAGTGTCTGGGCGCGCGAGTGTCTGGGCGCGCGAGTGTCGGGGCGCGCGAGTGTCGGGGCGCGCGAGTGTCGGGGCGCGCGAGTGTCGGGGCGCGCGAGTGTCGGGGCGCGCGAGTGTCGGGGCGCGCGAGTGTCGGGGCGCGCGAGTGTCGGGGCGCGCGAGTGTCGGGGCGCGCGAGTGTCGGGGCGCGCGAGTGTCGGGGCGCGCGAGTGTCGGGGCGCGCGAGTGTCGGGGCGCGCGAGTGTCGGGGCGCGCGAGTGTCGGGGCGCGCGAGTGTCGGGGCGCGCGAGTGTCGGGGCGCGCGAGTGTCGGGGCGCGCGAGTGTCGGGGCGCGCGAGTGTCGGGGCGTGCGAGTGTCTGGGTGTGCCCCCATGCCTCTCACCGGGGCGTGCGAGTGTCGGGGTGTGCGAGTATCGGGGTGTGCGAGTGTCGGGGTGTGCGAGTGTCTGGGTGTGCGAGTGTCTGGGTGTGCGAGTGTCTGGGTGTGCGAGTGTCTGGGTGTGCGAGTGTCGGGGTGTGCGAGTGTGCGAGTGTCTGGGTGTGCGAGTGTGCGAGTGTCTGGGTGTGCGAGTGTCTGGGTGTGCGAGTGTCGGGGTGTGCGAGTGTGCGAGTGTCTGGGTGTGCGAGTGTCTGGGTGTGCGAGTGTCGGGGTGTGCGAGTGTGCGAGTGTCTGGGTGTGCGAGTGTCGGGGTGTGCGAGTGTGCGAGTGTCTGGGTGTGCGAGTGTCGGGGTGTGCGAGTGTCGGGGTGTGCGAGTGTGCTAGTGTCGGGGTGTGCGAGTGTCGGGGTGTGCGAGTGTCGGGGTGTGCGAGTGTCGGGGTGTGCGAGTGTCGGGGTGTGCGAGTGTCGGGGTGTGCGAGTGTCGGGGTGTGCGAGTGTCGGGGTGTGCGAGTGTCGGGGTGTGCGAGTGTCGGGGTGTGCGAGTGTGCGAGTGTCGGGGTGTGCGAGTGTCGGGGTGTGCGAGTGTCGGGGTGTGCGAGTGTCGGGGTGTGCGAGTGTCTGGGTGTGCGAGTGTCGGGGCGTGCGAGTGTCGGGGTGTGCCCCCATGCCTCTCACCGGGGCGTGCGAGTGTGCGAGTGTCGGGGTGTGCGAGTGTGCGAGTGTCGGGGTGTGCGAGTGTGCGAGTGTCGGGGTGTGCGAGTGTCGGGGTGTGCGAGTGTCGGGGTGTGCGAGTGTCTGGGTGTGCGAGTGTCGGGGTGTGCGAGTGTCGGGGCGTGCGAGTGTCGGGGCGTGCGAGTGTCGGGGCGCGCGAGCGTCGGGGCGCGCGAGCGTCGGGGCGCGCGAGCGTCGGGGCGCGCGAGCGTCGGGGCGCGCGAGTGTCGGGGCGTGCGAGTGTCGGGGCGTGCGAGTGTCGGGGCGTGCGAGTGTCGGGGCGTGCGAGTGTCGGGGCGTGCGAGTGTCGGGGCGTGCGAGTGTGCGAGTGTCTGGGTGTGCGAGTGTCGGGGCGTGCGAGTGTCGGGGCGTGCGAGTGTGCGAGTGTCTGGGTGTGCGAGTGTCGGGGCGCGCGAGTGTCGGGGCGCGCGAGTGTCGGGGCGTGCGAGTGTCGGGGCGTGCGAGTGTGCGAGTGTCTGGGTGTGCGAGTGTCGGGGCGTGCGAGTGTCGGGGTGTGCGAGTGTCGGGGTGTGCGAGTGTGCGAGTGTCGGGGTGTGCGAGTGTCGGGGTGTGCGAGTGTCGGGGTGTGCGAGTGTCGGGGTGTGCGAGTGTCGGGGTGTGCGAGTGTCTGGGTGTGCGAGTGTCTGGGTGTGCGAGTGTCTGGGTGTGCGAGTGTCTGGGTGTGCGAGTGTCGGGGTGTGCGAGTGTCGGGGTGTGCGAGTGTCGGGGTGTGCGAGTGTCGGGGTGTGCGAGTGTCGGGGTGTGCGAGTGTCGGGGTGTGCGAGTGTCGGGGTGTGCGAGTGTCTGGGTGTGCGAGTGTCGGGGTGTGCGAGTGTGCGAGTGTCGGGGTGTGCGAGTGTCGGGGTGTGCGAGTGTCTGGGTGTGCGAGTGTCGGGGTGTGCGAGTGTCGGGGTGTGCGAGTGTCGGGGCGTGCGAGTGTCGGGGCGTGCGAGTGTCTGGGTGTGCGAGTGTCGAGTGTCGGGGCGTGCGAGTGTCGGGGCGTGCGAGTGTCGGGGCGTGCGAGTGTCGGGGTGTGCGAGTGTCGAGTGTCGGGGTGTGCGAGTGTCGAGTGTCGGGGTGTGCGAGTGTCGGGGTGTGCGAGTGTCGGGGCGTGCGAGTGTCGAGTGTCGGGGCGTGCGAGTGTCGGGGTGTGCGAGTGTCGGGGTGTGCGAGTGTCGGGGTGTGCGAGTGTCGGGGCGTGCGAGTGTCGGGGCGTGCGAGTGTCGGGGCGTGCGAGTGTCGGGGCGTGCGAGTGTCGGGGCGTGCGAGTGTCGGGGCGTGCGAGTGTCGGGGTGTGCGAGTGTCGGGGTGTGCGAGTGTCGGGGTGTGCGAGTGTCGGGGTGTGCGAGTGTCGGGGTGTGCGAGTGTCGGGGCGTGCGAGTGTCGGGGTGTGCCCCCATGCCTCTCACTTGTCTGTATATGTGGTTCGGTGTCAATCTTTGTTCGATAATGCTCCTGTGAAGCTCCTTGGGATATTTGATGATAATGGAGCTGTATAAATGGGACTGTTGCTGTGGGGACCGGGTGGCTGGTGAACAGGGTCCATTGATTCTTAAACCTAATCCTGTCGGTCATTACATGAAAGCGAGGCTTTTTATTGGTGAGTTGTTGGAGAGTGAGGGAGTCTCCAAATGGGAAAGGAAGCATTCTCGGTCTCCCCGGTTCTGAGAGAGCCTGTCCTGTCCTGCCCCAACCTCCTGCATTCACAGACTCTGCATTTCTTCCAATTATTGTCCTTTCAAAAAGAGCATTGACTGGCCCCCGCTCTCTCATCCCTCCAGTCGTTCTTTCTCTGTGAATGCCCATGGACTGTGGGGGTGACAACAGCTGAGCTGACCGTTTCCCGTTGTTTCACCTAAGTTTTCTTTAAGCAGGGCGTCACAGGACACTGATCAGAACAGCAACCATGATCCATGGGCCCTGAGGCCAGTTTAGTATCTCTACCAACCAACACATCACAGACCAGGGACTGAATTGTGAAAACCCCTGGAGGCTGCCCCTCCCCCCAAGGCCGTGTGCGTCCTCTTGTCTCTCCCAGATAACACTAAACTTGGAAGTGTAGTAAACACTGAGGAAGACAGTAATAGATTCACGAGGACATCGGCAGGCTGGTGGAATGGGCGGACATGGAGTGGCTGAAATTCAATGCAGAAAAGTGGGAGCTGATAATTTTGGTCGGAAGAATGAGGAGAGACAATATCTGCTCAATGTATAACTATAGGATTGCAAGAACAGAAAGGCCGGGGGTGCTGGTGCAGGCCAGGTAAACCTTTACAAAACACTAAACTGTTGTGTCCAAATCTGGGCACTGCAGTCGTGTAGGCTTTGGAGAGGGTAGGGAAGAGATTTACGAGAATGGTTCCAAGGATGCGGGCTCTCAGTTACGTGGAGAAGCTGGGGTGGTTCTCCTTGAGGAGATTTGATGGAGCTGTTTAAAATGACGTAGAGTAAATAAGGAGAAACTTTCCAGTGGCTGGAGAACCAGAGGCAACATGAGGGAAAAGGTTTTTATGCAGCGAGTGGTTAGGATCTGGAATGCACTGTCTGAGGGTGATGGAGGCAGACTCAATCGTAGTCTTCAAAAGGGAACTTGGATAAATACTTGGAGAAAAAATTACAATTCAAAATGGCCTTCTGTGCTGTTCTACGATTCTGGTCACTCCCCACAGGCAGTTTGTTGTTACTTGGAGTCCTTGCTTACAAGAAGAGTGACGTCTGGTCTCTGAATGGGAAATTCTAGATAATGCTTGTTTAAGGAGGTCACCAGCTCATTCCCTATCAATGAGAGAAGCACACAGGAATGTGCCATTGAGAAACTCTCTCATTCCTTGCCTTAATCAGAGACTCCCAATCCAAAAGCTCAAAGGGCCTGACCGTCTCGAGCTTTTGTGTGCGAGATCGCCACCTCAGGAACCGAAGGACCCTCCAGCCCACTCTGCCATTAAATTAGTTTATGGCTCCACTTTCCCACCATTGCTCCATATCCCTGGATACTCTTACCCAACACAAATATATTGATTTAAGTTCAATTCTCTCTCAGAACTCTCAATCTTTTGGGGGAGAGCACTCCAGATTTCCACTCTGTGTTTGTGAAGCTCAGGCCCTTGTTCTTTTGAGGAAATCACTGCAGATGGAGCGGGGGTGTTACATTACTGGATTTATAATGTCCCACAAAGGACACTTGTTGAAAATAAAGTCATTTGATATTAAAGAGAATTTAACTTTGGATAAGACAGAAAGCAAGGAGGCTGTTCCCCAATCAGATGGATGGGGATATACGTAGAGTCCTGTACATTCCCCAGTTAGAGTCACTCTCCCCATGTGATGGGCCCACTCTCCCCTCGTGCCCGTCTCCCTGTGATGGGCCCACTCTCCCCTCGTGCCCGTCTCCCTGTGATGGGCCCACTCTCCCCTCGTGCCCGTCTCCCTGTGATGGGCCCACTCTCCCCTCGTGCCCGTCTCCCTGTGATGGGCCCACTCTCCCCTCGTGCCCGTCTCCCTGTGATGGGCCCAGTCTCCCCATGTGATGGGTTCACTCTCCCCTCGTGCCCGTCTCCCTGTGATGGGCCCACTCTCCCCTCGTGCCCGTCTCCCTGTGATGGGCCCAGTCTCCCCATGTGATGGGTCCACTCTCCCCTCGTGCCCGTCTCCCTGTGATGGGCCCACTCTTCCCATGTGCCCGTCTCCCTGTGATGGGCCCACTCTCCCCTCGTGCCCGTCTCCCTGTGATGGGCCCACTCTCCCCTCGTGCCCGTCTCCCTGTGATGGGCCCACTCTCCCCATGTGATGGGCTCCCACTCTCCCCTCGTGCCCATCTCCCTGTGATGGGCCCACTCTCCCCATGTGCCCGTCTCCCTGTGATGGGCCCACTCTCCCCTCGTGCCCGTCTCCCTGTGATGGGCCCACTCTCCCCATGTGCCCGTCTCCCTGTGATGGGCCCACTCTCCCCTCGTGCCCGTCTCCCTGTGATGGGCCCACTCTCCCCTCGTGCCTGTCTCCCTGTGATGGGCCCACTCTCCCCATGTGCCCGTCTCCCTGTGATGGGCCTACTCTCCCCTCGTGCCCGTCTCCCTGTGATGGGCCCACTCTCCCCATATGCCCGTCTCCCTGTGATGGGCCCACTCTCCCCATGTGCCCGTCTCCCTGTGATGGGCCCACTCTCCCCTCGTGCCCGTCTCCCTGTGATGGGCCCACTCTCCCCATGTGCCCGTCTCCCTGTGATGGGCCCACTCTCCCCTCGTGCCCGTCTCCTTGTGATGGGCCCACTCTCCCCTCGTGCCCGTCTCCCTGTGATGGGCCCAGTGCAGACGGCAGCTGGTGCTGTGTGTTTGCTCAGGGTCCAAGCGAGGGGACTTTCCAGATGGAAACATTCTCTCCGACACAGAGGGTGATTTGTGTAAGGATTAACCAAAGACAGGGCACTGAGCGATTTACGACACTGTCTGAAGGAATACACTGGGAAAATTTAACAAAACATTTCAAAGTGCCATGAATATCAAAAGCACATTGTGTGTGAAGGATGGATGTGGGAAGCACAGGACAGGAGCCGTCTCATCGACCCCTCCTGCTGAGCGAGAGACACCTGCAGCCAGCTTGGGGGCAGTGTAACCCCACTCCCCAGGTCCCACTCCCAGCCTGGACTCTCAATGACCACTGGACCCCTGGATTAGCCCGGGTAAGGCTCCTGATCCCAGTCCTGTGACCCCGGCTCCTGATCCCAGTCCTGTGACCCCTGCTCCTGATCTCAGTCCTGTGACCCCTGGTCCTGATCCCAGTCCTGTGACCCCGGCTCCTGATCTCAGTCCTGTGACCCCTGGTCCTGATCCCAGTCCTGTGACCCCCTGCTCCTGATCCCAGTCCTGTGACCCCTGCTCGTGACCCCTGCTCATGACCCCTGCTCCTGATCCCAGTCCTGTGACCCCTGCTCCTGATCCCAGTGCTGTGACCCTGGCTTCTGATCCCAGTCCAGACTCCGGCTCCTGATCCCAATCCTGACTCCTGCTGGGAACGTGATGCTGGGTGTCAAAAACCAACAGGATTGGGCTCAGTGATGGTGCCTTCTGTGGTTCAATAGCCTGCTGATATTCACTGTTTACATCATTTGGACACGATCAGCATTGTGAGGTGGCCCCAGCGCGACCCACAGTAACTTTCAGAGACGGGTCATGTACACGGTGCAGGTGTGTGACGGGTCATGTACACGGTGCAGGTGTGAGACAGGTCATGTACACAGTGCAGGTGTGTGACTGGTCATGTACACGGTGCAGGTGTGTGACGGGTCATGTACACGGCGCAGGTGTGAGACGGATCATGTACACGGCGCAGGTGTGAGACGGGTCAGGTACACGGCACAGGTGTGTGACGGGTCATGTACACGACGCAGGTGTGAGACGGGTCATGTACACGACGCAGGTGTGAGACGGGTCATGTACACGGCGCAGGTGTGAGACGGGTCATGTACACGGTGCAGGTGTGTCATAGAAACATAGAAAATAGGTGCAGGAGTAGGCCATTCGGCCCTTCTAGCCTGCACCGCCATTCAATGAGTTCATGGCTGAACATTCATGCACACGGCGCAGGTGTGTGACGGGCCATGTACACGGCGCAGGTGTGAGACGGGTCATGTACATGGAGCAGGTGGGTGAGATGGGTCATGTACACGGCGTAGGTGTGTGACGGGCCATGTACACGGTGCAGGTGTGTGACGGGACACATACATGGTGCAGGTGTGAGACGGGCCATGTACACGGTGCAGGTGTGTGACGGGACACGTACATGGCGCAGGTGTGAGACGGGCCATGTACACGGTGCAGGTGTGAGATGGGTCGTGTACACGGTGCAGGTGTGAGATGGGTCATGTACACGGCGCAGGTGTGAGACGGGCCATGTACACAGTGCAGGTGTGTGACGGGCCATGTACACGGTGCAGGTGTGTGACGGGACACATACATGGTGCAGGTGTGAGACGGGCCACGTACACGGCGCAGGTGTGAGATGGGTCGTGTACACGGCGCAGGTGTGAGACGGGTCGTGTACACGGTGCAGGTGTGAGACGGGTCGTGTACACGGTGCAGGTGTGTGACGGGCCATGTACACGGTGCAGGTGTGTGACGGGACACATACATGGTGCAGGTGTGAGATGGGTCGTGTACACGGTGCAGGTGTGAGATGGGTCGTGTACACGGTGCAGGTGTGAGACGGGTCGTGTACACGGCGCAGGTGGGTGACGGGTCGTGTACACGGTGCAGGTGGGAGACGGGTCGTGTACACGGTGCAGGTGGGAGACGGGTCGTGTACACGGTGCAGGTGGGAGACGGGTCGTGTACACGGTGCAGGTGGGTGACGGGTCGTGTACACGGTGCAGGTGGGTGACGGGCCGTGTACACGGTGCAGGTGGGTGACGGGTCTGCTTGGATTATGGGCTGAGGTCTCTGGGTGGAGCTTGAGTTGTCTCGGAGGGTAGGGGCGCTACCCGCGAGCCGAGGCTGACGCCCTTTTAAGGCAGTTTGAGGGAGGAGGGCTGTGCTGCCTCTCCTGGCCTTTACAGGTACTGCTGTGCTGCACCTGATAGATCATCGGTTCTGCAACACTGAGGTATTTGGAGCAGCTGATACCCGGCAGCTCACTGGCTAGTCATGCCAGGAATGTCGTATGAAATATGTGTCGGTGCGAGGATGCAGGGTACAGATTCGCTTTAAATACTCCAATTCACTCGTTCCATCACACACAACCTGGAGCGGCGGAGGACGAGCGACTGAAATTAAAATGAGATAAAGGACTTGGAGTGAGCCATCCCAGCAGCCCCTCTCTGCTCCGTTACCTCCGTCGGTCTTTGGAGAGGATTTTCGAACCTTCAACAGGGCAATGTCATTCCCCGTACTCCTAACACTTTTGATGGTTGTTCACGTTGATGATCAGACGGTGGAGGGAGCGGGAGCTGTGGGAACGGACGTCCCACAGCAGCAGCTGCCGGGTGAGTGAGACACTTTAACTTCCACAAAGTTGTTCACCCCCCCTCCAACCGCGAGTCTGTGGGTAATTACTGAGCAAGTAACCTGCACTGAGATTTATTACCCCAGTAAATATATCCCAGGTAAAGATTCACTCCGAGCAGGGCAATGTGTTTCATTACTTTGCATTGGGGGCTGCTGTTGGCCTCAGTGCCCTGGGCCACGGTTCCTGCTCCTGTCGACTTGGAAAATACCCGAGGCTGAGGATCAGTGGTGATCCCATCCATCAGATCACAGCCCCTGGAGCGAGAGTCTGGGATCACGGGGAGTGATGTCCCAGTGAGTGTCCGGGGAGGGGAGGGGAGGGGTTGCATTGCATTGTGGGTAAACATACTGCTGCCTCCGCCCCTCGGCAGACCCTCGCTGCCCCTCGGCAGGCCCTCGCTGCCTCCGCCCCTCGGCAGACCCTCGCTGCCCCTCGGCAGGCCCTCGCTGCCTCCGCCCCTCGGCAGACCCTCGCTGCCCCTCGGCAGACCCTCGCTGCCCCTCGGCAGACCCTCGCTGCCTCCGCCCCTCGGCAAACCCTCGCTGCCTCGGCAGACCCTCGCTGCCCCTCGTGCCTCCACACGCTCTGCTTTCTAATGATTTGATAGATTTGTTGAAAGGAAATGAAGTAAATGTTTATATTCCTGCAGCCTTGCTGAGAGTCTCCGACAGGTGGTTGGATGGGGAAGGAACTGTGTCACCGTTTCCCACATCAGTCTCATCGCTGGAGCCTCAGGATTCGCAGGCAAACCCGGGACGACCACGGCGAAAGCGGAAGATGTCTGTGACGAGGAAAGGCGAGGACTGGGAGGAGAGGAACTGCCGCCTTCGGGCCCTCCAGCTGAGAGTCCAGGACCTGGGGCTGGGCTACCAATCGGATGAGGTCGTCCTCTTCAAGTACTGCAGTGGGAGCTGCCCCCGGGCCAGGACCAATCACGACCTGACCCTCTCACTGCTGCTGCGCAAAACGGACCTCAACCTGTCCCGGGAGAAGATCATCAGCGATCCGTGCTGCCAGCCCACACAGTTCAAGGACGTGACGTTTCTCGATATTGACAATCGTTGGCACACAGTGGAGAAACTGTCAGCCTCAGAGTGCAGCTGCATTGGCTAACTGCCTGGGCAAAACCCCAGGACAATCGGGCAACGAGCGACCAGTTGTAACAACAGGACAGTTTGCAGAATCAGCACATCTATTCCCCCCTCTGACTGAGTCCCCAAATCTGCCTTCAGCCAAATTATTACTGACTTAAGTTTCTGTGCAGGAGGGGGAAATGGGCGAGAAATCTCTCCGCTTAGCTCTCCCATCTCTTGTGACATGGGGCAAAACTGCTGGTGCTCCCCACAGACACGGCCTGTCGTGCAACACTCGGTATTGGAGGGAGGCGCTCAGTCTATTGTACAAGTGATGTGTGTATTTATATTTAAACTAGTGCTCTGGATGTTTGTGGGGGGGGGGGGGGCTGCGTGGGTTTGGTTTAAACCCTCTGATGGAGAGTGATGGCTGAGATCGGTGACTATTTGTGCAGCCAGAAATATTTATGTATCTAATTTATTTATTTATTTTAAAGACTTGCTGTTAAATGCTCAAATTTATTTACTGTTTCTGATCAAATAAACATTGCTACAGTGATATCACAAAGTCCTGATTACGATGTTAGTGTGAGCTGGGGGAAGGCAGTGCGTGTGGGCGAGTGGCAGAGATACCCGTGAGACTGCGCAAAGCCCCCGTTGATTAACCTGGGGGCAGATTCCTGCAGATTATGGAAATGCGCCGATCACGGGGCACCTTCTGCCCCCCAAAGAACGACTCCTCCTCTCGCAGGATCTGGTGGCTGAATTGGTACCGAGCGACTCCCCTGAAACAGAGAGCGAGAAAGGATCTGTGCCATCACAATCAGAAGGTTTTAACCCCCTTCCCTGCCCACTGGGTTACTATGGGAACCATCCCAGCATCAATTTCCCCCAGTTACCCCACAGACACAGACTCCTGGTTTCTAATGCAACTGAATAAAAACAGTGATTACACACCGAGACCCTCCGCGTAACCCCTTCCCCACCTCAGGATGTAGACAGACCGACGCTGCAGCAATAGATCCACTCGATCCGTGTCATTGTCTTCGCTTAACAAACGCATCACGCTCCCGGACAAGAGGCACAGGCCAGCTATCGTGTCCCCGCAGAACTACAAGACAGAGATGCAACACCATAAAGCACAGTCCTCCTACACAGCTACAACGTCCCACACCGTATGGAGACCGCCTCTGCCTTTGGGACTCTCGCAGTCAAAAGCCAGCTAAAAACTTTATTTTGAGAACAATCGTGTGGCAGAGGAGGGGGACATTCACAAAACTGATACCTTTTGGTAGGAAGAATGAGGGGAGACAATATAAACTTAATGGGGTGCAGGGAGAGAGAGACCGGGGGGTGTACATACACAAATCTTTGAAGGTGCCAGAACAAGTTGAGAAAGCTGTTAATAAACCCAGGATCCAATTTGCTTTTTTAAGAGTACAAAAGTAAATGAGCAATGGCAGACCACGGGGGCGGAGATGCTCCGGGTACAAACCAAGCACATTCCCATAAGGAGGAAAGATGGGCAAAGCTTGAGCTTCCTGGATGGCAAAGGTTAAAATAAAACAGGAAAAGGTTATGACCAATTTAGAAAATAGAGTCAAAAACCAGGCAGAATACAGAGGGCAAAGTATGAGAAAAAATTAGCGGGTAACATAAAAAGGGAGCCTAAAACCTTTTATACACGAATAAAAAGTAAAAGCATAGTTAAAGGAAGGGTGGGGCCGATTGGGGTCAAAAAAGGAAACCTTGTGGAGGCAGAGAGCACGATTGAGGTACTGAGTCAGGACTTTGCATCTGTCTTCACAAAAGGGGATGAGGTTAATGTGCAGTAGAGGAGGGAGTGGAAATACTGGATAGAATAAAAACAGATGTAAAGGTTGGCATCACTCAAAGTTAACAAGTCACCTGGTCCAGATGGGATGCATCCGTGGTTGCTGAGGGAAGCTAGGGTGGAGATGGCAGAAGCTCTGACCACAATCTTTCAATCCTCCTCGGATATGGGAGTGGTGCCAGAGGACAGGAGGATGTTATACCCCAGTTCACAAAAGGGAGTGGGATAAACCTGGTAACTGCAGGTCAGTCAGCCTAACAACTAGAGGCCATAGTCAAGAACAAAATTAATTCTCACTTGGAGAAGAATGTGTTAATGAGGGTTAGGGTTCTGAAAACAAAGTAGTAATATTAAACCTTTATAAAATGCTGGCTAGGCCTCACCTGGAGCATTGTGGCCAATTCTGGGCACCACACTTTAAACAGGGGGCAGAACAGATTTCAAGACTGGTTCCAGGGATGAGGAACCTCAGTTATGTGCGAGATTACAGAAGCTGGGGTTGTTCTCCTTAGAGCAGAGAAGGTGAAGAGGAGAGTTTAATTGTGGTGTTCAAAATTACGAGGAGGGGAACCAGAGGGAAAAGATGATGATCTGGAATGCACTGACTGAAAGGGTAGAAGCAGATTCCAATAGTAATTTTCAAAAAGGACACTGGATAAATATTTGAAAAGGAGAAACATGCAGGGCAAGAGCAGGTCGCTGGGAGTAATTCGATCTTTTTCACAGCCTGCTCGGGAACAATGTGCTGAATCAGTCAATGATTCTCACAAGTCAGTCAGAAAGGGGGCAGGAATCCAATGCAAGCCTGTGATCGCGGGTGTTGGGTTTATCACTTACCTTCACACTGTCCACATGGGGATTGATGAAGCCAGTTTTATCAAGATCCAGCACATGTACCATTGAGAGCTGAGGGACTCCGGGGGGGAACGCGATATCCCGCAGCCGCTGCAGAATAGTTTCACTCTGCGCGGTCCAGCGGGATTTCTCCGTCTCCCGATAGCCATGGATTGCCTGTGTCAATCAAAACACATTGAAAAATCAATGAAAGTCCTGAGCTATCTACAGCTGAACATTCTTCTCAACAAAAATGGGAGCAGGTCACAGCCTTAGCTTCCATCCCGACTTCCAAAGATATATTTTCAGAGTTACTAATAATTCATTTAAATATTGAGCGCACAGTCTGCCACACTTCAGACATCGCACGTTCACAGAAGTAAAACTTTTTTTTTTGTTCCTGGGATGTGGGCGTCGCTGGCAAGGCATTTTTTTTTGAAATTCGTAGCCAATCTTTCCAATTCTTTGTCAAATCACAAACGCCAGAGGTCACCTTGGGCCCATTCAAGGATCACTCTGCGCCAATGCTCTTAGCCAAAAGGCCTAGAGCCACTGCACCGTTCCTGGAAGTACTGCAATACCAGGTTCGTGCCATGGAGGTGGATGGGTCAGGTCCCCCACACACCTCCTATTTCCAAAAAAGCAAGCATATACCTTCCTGATCCAGGGAGAACCACCCCGGGGTTATGGTGGTTACTCCCCTGTCAGGTCAGTTACGCATGATCTTAGCCAAAAGGCCGAGAAGCGATCCCATTTATTGCCCAACCCTAACTGCCCTTGAGAAGGTGGTGGTGAGCTGCCTTGAACCGCTGCAGTCCGTGTGGTGAAGGTGCTCCCACAGTGCTGTTAGGGAGGGAGTTCCAGGATTGTGACCCAGCGACGATGAAGGAACGGCCGATATATTTCCCAGTCGGGATGGTGTGTGACTCGGAGGGGAACGTGGAGGTGTTGGTGTTCCCATGCACCTGCTGCCCTTGTCCTTCTAGGGGGTAGAGGTCGCGGATTTTGGGAGGTGCTGCCGAAGAAGCCTTGGCGAGTTGCTGCAGTGCATCTTGTAGATGGTGCACACTGCAGCCAGGGGGCGCCGGTGGTGGAGGGAGTGAGTGTTGGAGGTGGTGGATGGGGAGTCGATCAAACGGCTGCTTTGTCCTGGATGGTGTCGAGCTTCGAGTGTTGTTGGAGCTGCACCATCCAGGCAAGTGGAGAGTGTTCCATCACACTCCTGACTTGTGCCTTGTAGATGGTGGAAAGGCTTTGGGGAGTCAGGAGGTGAGACACTGGCCACAGAATACCCAGCCTCTGACCCGCTCTTGTGGCCACAGTATTTATGTGGCTGGTCCAGTTTCTGGTCAGTGTCCTCGGGACTGAGATGAGGAGAAATGTCTTCACTCAGAGGGTGGTAAATCTTTGGAATTCTCTGCCCCAGAGGGCTGTGGTTGCTCAGGGCTACAAATGTGGTTTTTGGCGATAAATACTGCTATGGCTCCGCTAACGTTATGAGGCTTAACATTCGGGATAAAATGCAGCCAGTGGGAAAAATCGGCGTTGTGCGACGATTCGCGGCACAAATTGCAACTTTTCTGCAACTTTTCCCCGAGGCCAATACCGCTGCAAGTTGGACCGAGGGAGGAGGAATACATCAAAAGAAAATTCCTCCAAAAAAATCACAAAACATTCACAAGACACTTAACCATCAAATTGCTGGAAAAGAATTAAAAAATAAAACCTATTTTAGCGGATCACAGCACCGACCGCTGGTCCAAGGGCTGCAACGCAGGTTGTTGCTGGCTGGTTTTCTTCATCCTAACTATGACTGCACAGTGAGCCAAATTTTTGGCGAAAGTGCTATTTCGAGTCTTCCCAGCAGTACTTAAAAACCACCGGCGCAAGACTTCGCCCAATTTGCACCAAAAACGGCAACAACAAAAAACGCCGAAAAAACGAGCAGACGGTTGGTGAATTTTTAGCCCTCAAGTCGTTTACCATATTCAAGACCGAGATCGATGGATTTTTGGATATTAAGGGATATCAGGATTGGGCGGGAAAGTGGAGTTGAGGTCGATGATCAGCATGGTGACAATGAATGGCCGACTCTTGCTTCTAATTCTTATGTTCTTATGCAAAACATATTAGGGCACAAGAAAGCCCGTCCGAATGTTGGGTGATTGAAATCCCTCTCAAGACAATTCAACAGTGCTGCATGTGGCCCAGTTTACAGTAAAGACATCTACACTCCCTCATTACTCTTTATTGCACTGACTGTTACACAACGTAACATATTTATAAACACAGCAACTCCTTATTCTGAGCAACACCATCAGTTCTCTGGTTAAAAATCTAACAGCAGTACAAAGAGAGATTTCCAGAGAGAGGTATACATTGCTTCATCACTTCAACCATTAACATCTTAAAAAGCTTCACATACGCTGAAGTATTTTTAAAGTGTAGTCACTGTTGTAATGTGGGAAACGCGGCAGCTAATTTGCGCACAGCAAGCTCCCACACACAGCAATGTGATAATCACCAAGTCATCTTTTTTAATGATATTGGTTCAGAGATAAATATTGCCCCGGGACACTGGGGAGAACCCCCTGCTCGTCTTCAATAGTGCCGCGGAATCTTCTACATCCTCCTGAGAGAGCAGACAGGGCCTCGGTTTAACGTCCCATCTGAAAACGGCCCCTCCGACAGTGCGGCACTCCCTCAGTACTGCCCCTCCGACAGTGCGGCACTCCCTCAGTACCGCCCCTCCGACAGTGCGGCACTCCCTCAGTACTGCCCCTCCGACAGTGCGGCACTCCCTCAGTACTGCCCCTCCGACAGTGCGGCACTCCCTCAGTACTGCTCCTCCGACAGTGCGGCGCTCCCTCAGTACTGCCCCTCCGACAGTGCGGCACTCCCTCAGTACTGCCCCTCCGACAGTGCAGCACTCCCTCAGTACTGCCCCTCCGACAGTGCAGCACTAGGCCCCGGCCCCGGTTACTAGGCCCCGGTCACTAGGCCCCGGCCCCGGTTACTAGGCCCCGGTTACCTGGTCCCAGTGCCCCCGGTCACTAGGCCCCGGCCCCGGTTACCTGGTCCCAGTGCCCCCGGTTACTAGGCCCCGGCCCCGGTCACTAGGCCCCGGCCCCGGTTACTAGGCCCCGGTCACTAGGCCCCGGCCCCGGTTACCTGGTCCCAGTGCCCCCGGTCACTAGGCCCCGGCCCCGGTTACTAGGCCCCGGTCCCGGTTACCTGGTCCCAGTGCCCCCGGTTACTAGGCCCCGGCCTCGGTTACCTGGTCCCAGTGCCCCCTGTCACTAGACCCCGGCCACTAGGCCCCAGTTACTAGGCCCCGGCCCCGGTTACCTGGTCCCAGTGCCCCCGGTTACTAGGCCCCGGCCCCGGTTACCTGGTCCCAGTGCCCCCGGTCACTAGGCCCCGGCCCCGGTTACCTGGTCCCAGTGCCCCCGGTTACTAGGCCTCGGCCCCGGTCACTAGGCCCGGCCCCGGTTACTAGGCCCCGGCCCCGGTTACCTGGTCCCAGTGCCCCCGGTTACTAGGCCCCGGCCCCGGTTACTAGGCCCCGGCCCCGGTTACTAGGCCCCGGTCACTAGGCCCCGGCCCCGGTCACTAGGCCCCGGCCCCGGTTACCTGGTCCCAGTGCCCCCGGTTACTAGGCCCCGGCCCCGGTTACCTGGTCCCAGTGCCCCCGGTTACTAGGCCCCGGCCCCGGTTACCTGGTCCCAGTGCCCCCGGTTACTAGGCCCCGGCCCCGGTTACCTGGTCCCAGTGCCCCCGGTCACTAGGCCCCGGCCCCGGTTACTAGGCCCCGGTCACTAGGCCCCGGCCCCGGTTACTAGGCCCCGGCCCCGGTCACCTGGTCCCAGTGCCCCCGGTCATTAGGCCCCGGCCCCGGTCACTAGGCCCCGGCCCCGGTCACTAGGCCCCGGTCACTAGGCCCCGGCCCCGGTTACTAGGCCCCGGTCACTAGGCCCCGGCCCCGGTTACTAGGCCCCGGTCACTAGGCCCCGGTTACTAGGCCCCGGCCCTGGTCACTAGGCCCCGGCCCCGGTCACTAGGCCCCAGTGCCCCCGGTCACTAGGCCCCGGCCCCGGTCACTAGGCCCCGGTCACTAGGCCCCGGCCCCGGTCACTAGGCCCCGGCCCCGGTTACCTGGTCCCAGTGCCCCCGGTCACTAGGCCCCGGCCCCGGTCACTAGGCCCCGGCCCCGGTCACTAGGCCCCGGCCCCGGTCACTAGGCCCCGGCCCCGGTTACCTGGTCCCAGTGCCCCCGGTTACTAGGCCCCGGCCCCGGTCACTAGGCCCCGGCCCCGGTTACCTGGTCCCAGTGCCCCCGGTCACTAGGCCCCGGCCCCGGTCACTAGGCCCCGGCCCCGGTTACTAGGCCCCGGCCCCGGTTACCTGGTCCCAGTGCCCCCGGTCACTAGGCCCCGGCCCCGGTCACTAGGCCCCGGCTACCTGGTCCCAGTGCCCCCTGTCACTAGACCCCGGCCCCGGTCACTAGGCCCCGGCCCCGGGGCCCCGGTTACCTGGTCCCAGTGCCCCCTGTCACTAGACCCCGGCCCCGGTCACTAGGCCCCGGGGCCCCGGTTACCTGGTCCCAGTGCCCCCGGTCACTAGGCCCCGGCCCCGGTCACTAGGCCCCGGCCCCGGTTACCTGGTCCCAGTGCCCCCGGTCACTAGGCCCCGGCCCCGGTTACCTGGTCCCAGTGCTCCCGCTGGTATCGCTGCCGCCTGAGCTGCGGCTCCAGCTCCCGAACCAGCGCCGCCTCCTCCTCCGGGCTGACGAAGCCGGGCCGCACCTCCAGGTCCCGGGACAGCCGCTGGAGCAGCGCGGGGCTGGAGCCCAGCATCAGGCGCGGGCCCGAGGCCCCGTGCGGCCCGCTCCAGCCCCGCGCCCTCACCCAGGGGCCCGGCCGCCTCCTGGCGCCGAGTGACGTTAGGCCCCAAACCCCGCGCCGGCCGCTGGGCGCCGCCATGATGTCGCCGCGCGGTGCATTGTGGGCTGCGCACATGCGCATTAACCACCCCAACCAGGGGTTTGCCCCTGACTTCTAACCCTTGACCCATGGCTATTGGCTTAGGGATATTCTGTCCCCTTTTTCCTCAATTGAAGGTATTTTGTGCAGCCCCCCCAGAGGAGGGTCCCTCAGCCTGCCCGCCCCACGCCCGGGGACCCCTCCCTGGTGACCGGCCTGACCCACAGATTGGCCACGCGGGGTTTTGGGGGTTCGCAGGGGTGACGTTTGCCCCAGGGGCTCACGACACTGGTGCCCCGGGTACAGTCGCACCAATCAAGGCAAAGTGGAAATTCGCACTGTGGCAAAAGTTCTTGGAATGGACTCGAGGACAGAGTCCTTCTGCATGGATGAACTAAGATGGGCCGAATGGCCTTCCTCATCCTTTATATATTGTGATGTTGCAGTTTCTTTCCCCAGAGTCACTGGAACAAACTAATGGGACATTCAGTCCTTTCAAGGGGAACTTGAGAAGTTCCTGAAAGGGAACGATTGCGTTCACGGAGGTTTATTTCTTACCTGGGGCCGTTGCCGACGGGCCACTGTGTCAGTTACAATCGGCAGAAAGCCAGGATGGCGAGTGTGGTCGGGGAGTGAGTGAACTCACAGTGCGACAGTGACTGGATGGGTGGTGGGGAGGGGGGGGGGTTCCATCGGCCAGGTGGTCTTGCCCATTTTGTTTGTTTCTCAAAGAAAGACTTGCATTTATATAGCGCCTTTCACTATCTCAGGACGTCCGATATTGCTTTACAGCCAATGAAACTTTTGAAGTGTAGTCACTGTTGCAAAGTAGGAAACGTGGCAGGGAATTTGCGCACAGCAAGCTCCCACAAATAGCAATGTGATAATGACCAGATAATGTTTTAGTGATGTAGATCGAGGTATAAATATTGACCAGAGGTCGGGCTCTCCCAGTAACAGCACCGAGGGGTCAGAGGTCAGGTTCTCCCAGTAACAGCACCGATGGGTCAGAGGTCGGGCTCTCCCAGTAATAGCACCGATGGGTCAGAGGTCAGGCTCTCCCAGTAACAGTACCGATGGGTCAGAGGTCGGGTTCTCCCAGTAATAGCACCGATGGGGTCAGAGGTCGGGTTCTCCCAGTAACAGCACCGATGGGTCAGAGATCGGGCTCTCCCAGTAACAGCACCGAGGGGTCAGAGGTCGGGCTCTCCCAGTAATAGCACCGATGGGTCAGAGGTCAGGCTCTCCCAGTAACAGCACCGATGGGTCAGAGGTCGGGTTCTCCCAGTAATAGCACCAATGGGTCAGAGGTCGGGTTCTCCCAGTAATAGCATCGATGGGTCAGAGGTCAGGCTCTCCCAGTAACAGCACCGATGGGTCAGAGGTCGGGCTCTCCCAGTAACAGCACTGAGGGGTCAGAGGTCGGGCTCTCCCAGTAACAGCACCAATGGGTCAGAGGTCGGGCTCTCCCAGTAACAGCACTGAGGGGTCAGAGGTCGGGCTCTCCCCCAAACACTGAATACTCCGTCCATTTGATCCAAAATCACAATTAAAAGATGCAAAGTAACTGGAAAATTCCATCAGAGCTGATAAATTATATTTTATTCATTTCTGCGTAAGTTATTGGTCGGACAATGTCACAGGCCTCTCCTCCGGTCCCTGTACAACTCAGCCCGTGTCCCGGGATCCGATCGGCCCGTCGCTGGGAGACCAGCAGCAGCACTGCCAGCTGGGCCTCAATGGGAGAGTGGCCCCCTGCCCCCAACCCCACCCCCACCCCGTCCAATACTAGCGGCGTGTCCCATCGCCGGGGGGGGGGGGGGGGTCGGGGAGGGGTGGGGGAGGTCTCCGTTACCAGGGCGGGGACATGGGCTGCGGGTTCTGCAGGTATGACATCACCACGGCTGAAATTGACAACCTGAAAAAGCAAGACAGAAAGGTCAGGGGTCGCCAGCAGTAACTCTTCACAAAGCACATCATGCAGTGTGTTTCACCCCCTCGCTGCTCTCCATCCCCCGCACAGCCCGACAGTTCAGACCCCCGCCCCCGCCCCCCTGCAGATCCAGCAACAACCCTCGGCTGTAAATGCAAGTCCGTGTCCCAATGTTTGATGCTGGTTTTCGGCTGCCTTTCGGTCTCATTCTTACTTCTGTGTTAGCAGGTCAAGGGGTCAAGTCCCACCCAGGGACCAGAGCCCCATAATCCAAGCTGACACCCTAGCCCTGAGAGTGCTGCACTGTCAGAGGTGCTGTCTTTGGGATGAGACGTTAAACCGAGGCCCTGTCTACCCCCCTCCCCCCCGCAATGCCCTGGATTCTGGGGAGGTCCCAGCGGATTGGAAAACTGCAAATGTAACCCACCTATTTAAAAAAGGAGGCAGACAAAAAGCAGGAAACTATAGCCCAGTTAGCCTAACATCTGTGGTTGGGAAACATAGAAACAGAGAAAATAGGTGCAGGAGTAGGCCATTCAGCCCTTCGAGCCTGCACCACCATTCAATAAGATCATGGCTGATCATTCCCTCAGTACCCATTTCCTGCTTTCCCTCCATACCCCTTGATCCCTTTAGCTGTAAGGGCCACATCTAACTCCCTCTTGCATATATCCAATGAACTGGCCTCAACAACTCTCTGCGGCAGGGAATTCCACAGGTTAACAACTCTCTGAGTGAAGAAGTTTCTCCTCATCTCAGTCCTAAATGGCTGACCCTTTATCCTAAGACTATGTCCCCTGGTTCTGGACATCATCAGGAACATTCTTCCCGCATCTAACCTGTCCAGTCCCGTCAGAATCTTATAAGTTTCTATGAGATCCCCTCTCATCCTTTTAAACTCCAGTGAATAAAGGCCCAGTTGATCCAGTCTCTCCTCATATGTCAGTCCCGCCATCCCGGGAATCAGTCTGGTGAACTTTTGCTGCACTCCCTCAATAGCAAGAATGTCCTTCCTCAGATTAGGAGACCAAAACTGAACACAATATTCCAGGTGAGGCCTCACCAAGGCCCTGTACAACTGCAGTAAGATCTCCCTGCTCCTATACTCAAATCCCCTAGCTATGAAGACCAACATACCATTTGCCTTCTTCACCGCCTGCTGTACCTGAATGCCAACTTTCAATGACTGATGAACCATGACACCCAGGTCTCGTTGCACCTCCCCTTTTCCTAATCTGCCTCCATTCAGATAATATTCTGCCTTCGAGTTTTTGCCACAAAAGTGGATAACCTCACATTTATCTACATTATACTGCATCTGCCATGCATTTGCCCACTCACCTAACCTGTCCAAGTCACCCTGCAGCTTCTTAGCATCCTCCTCACAGCTCACACCGCCACCCAGTTTAGTGTCATCTGCAAACTTGGAGATATTACACTCAATTCCTTCATCTAAATCATTAATGTATATTGTAAATAACTGAGGTCCCAGCACTGAGCCCTGCGGCACTCCACTAGTCACTGCCTGCCATTCTGAAAAGTACCCGTTTATCCCAACTCTGCTTCCTGGCTGCCAACCAGTTCTCTATCCACGTCAGTACATTACCCCCAATGCCATGTGCTTTGATTTTGCACACCAATCTCTTATGTGGGATCTTGTTAAAAGCCTTTTGAAAGTCCAAATACACCACATCCACTGGTTCTCCCTTGTCCACTCTACTAGTTACATCCTCAAAAAATTCCAGAAGAATTGTCAAACATGATTTCCCTTTCATAAATCCATGCTGACTTGGACCGATCCTGTCACTGCTTTCCAAATGCGCTGCTATTTCATCTTTAATAATTGATTCTAACATTTTCCCCACTACTGATGTCAGGCTAACCGGTCTATAATTACCCGTTTTCTCTCTCCCTCCTTTTTTAAACAGTGGGTTACATTAGCTACCCTCCAGTCCATTGGAACTGATCCAGAGTCGATAGACTGTTCGAAAATGATCAACAATGCATCCACTATTTCTATGGCCACTTCCTTAAGTACTCTGGGATGCAGACTATC
This sequence comes from Pristiophorus japonicus, assembly GCF_044704955.1. Taxonomy (NCBI): domain Eukaryota; kingdom Metazoa; phylum Chordata; class Chondrichthyes; family Pristiophoridae; genus Pristiophorus; species Pristiophorus japonicus. Next base: position 1,502,150 of record NC_092000.1, on the reverse strand, counting down.
AGGCCCCGGGGATTTATCGGCCTTCAATCCCATCAATTTCCCTAACACAATTTCCCGCTTTATAAGGATATCCTTCAGTTCCTCCTTCTCACTAGATCCTCGGTCCCCTAGTATTTCCGGAAGGTTATTTGTGTCTTCCTTCGTGAAAACAGAACCAAAGTATTTGTTTAACTGGTCTGCCATTTCTTTGTTCCCCATTATAAATTCACCTGATTCTGACTGTAAGGGACCTACATTTGTCTTCACTAATCTTTTTCTCTTCACATATCTATAGAAGCTTTTGCAGACAGTATTTATGTTCCCAGCAAGCTTCCTCTCATACTCTATTTTTCCCCCTCCTAATTAAACCCTTTGTCCTCCTCTGCTGTATTACAAAATTCTCCCAGTCCTCAGGTTTGCTGCTTTTTCTGGCCAATTTATATGCCTCTTCCTTGGATTTAACACTATCCTTAATTTCCCTTGTTAGCCACGGTTGAGCCACCTTCCCTGTTTTATTTTTATTCCAGACAGGGATGTACAATTGTTGAAGTTCATCCATGTGATCTTTAAATGTTTGCCATTGCCTATCCACCGTCAACCCTTTAAGTATCACTCGTCAGTCTATTCTAGCCAATTCACGTCTCATACCATCGAAGTTACCTTTCCCCAAGTTCAGGACCCTAGTCTCTGAATTAACTGTGTCACTCTCCATCTTAATAAAGAATTCTACCATATTATGGTCACTCTTTCCCAAGGGGCCTCACACAACAAGATTATTAATTAGTCCTTTCTCATTACACAACACCCAGTCTAGGATGGCCAGCTCTCGAGTTGGTTCCTCAACATATTGGTCTAGAAAATCATCCCTAATACACTCCAGGAAATACTCCTCCACCGTATTGCTACCAGTTTGGTTAGCCCAATCAATATGTAGATTAAAGTCGCCCATGATAACTGCTGTACCTTTATTGCACGCATCCCTAATTTCTTGTTTGATGCTGTCCCCAACCTCAGTACTACTGTTTGGTGATCTGTACACAATTCCCACTAGCGTTTTCTGCCCTTTGGTATTCCGTAGCTCCACCCATACCGATTCCACATCATCCAGGCTAATGTCCTTTCTTACTATTGCGTTAATTTCCTCTTTAACCAGCAACGCCACCCCACCTCCTTTTCCTCTCTGCCTATCCTTCCTGAATGTTGAATACCCCTGGATGTTGAGTTCCCAGCCTTGGTCACCCTGGAGCCATGTCTCCGTGATGCCAATTACATCATATCCGTTAACTGCTATCTGCGCAATTAATTCGTCCATCTTATTCCGAATACTCCTCGCATTGAGGCACAGAGCCTTCAGGCTTGTCTTTTTAACACCCTTTGCCCCTTTAGACTTTTGCTGTACAGTGGCCCTTTTTGCCTTGGGTTTTTCTGCCCTCCACTTTTACTATTCTTCTTTCTATCTTTTGCTTCTGCCCCCATTCTACTTCCCTCTGTCTCCCGGCATAGGTTCCAATCCCCCTGCCATATTAGTTTAACCCCTCCCCAACAGCACTAGCAAACACTCCCCTGAGGACATTGGTTCCGGTCCTGCCCAGGTGCAGACCGTCCGGTTTGTACTGGTCCCACCTCCCCCAGAACCGATTCCAATGTCCCAGGAATTTGAATCCCTCCCTTTTGCACCACTCCTCAAGCCACGTATTTATCTGAGCTATCCTGCGATTCCTACTCTGACTAGCACGTGGCACTGGTAGCAATCCTGAGATTACTACTTTTGAGGGGGTCCTACTTTTTAATTTATCTCCTAGCTCCCTAAATTCGTCTTACAGGACCTCATCCCGTTTTTCTACCTATGTCGTTGGTACCAATGTGCACCACGACAACTGGCTGTTCACCCTCCCCCTTCAAAACGTCCTGCACCCACTCCGAGACATCCTTGACCCTTGCACCAGAGAGACAACATACCATCCTGGAATCTCGGTTGCGGCCGCAGAAACGTCTATCTATTCCCCTTACAATTGAATCCCCTATCACTATCGCTCTCCCACTCTTTTTCCTGCCCTCCTGTGCAGCAGAGCCAGCCACGGTGCCATGAACTTGGCTGATGCTGTCCTCCCCTGATGAGCCATCCCCCTCAACAGTACTCAAAGCAGTGTATCTGTTTTGCAGGGGGATGACCGCAGGGGACCCCTGAAACTACCTTCCTTCCACTGCTCTTCCTGTTGGTCACCCATTCCCTATCTGGCTGTGTAAGACCAATTCACTAAATGTGCTAAAATGTTGGGAGTCCATTATTAAAGAAGCAGTAGCAGGACATTTGGAAAAGCAAAATTCGGTCAGGCAGAGTCAGCATGGATTTATGAAGGGAAGTCATGTTTGACAAATTTGCTGGAATTCTTTGAGGATGTAACGAACGGGGTGGATAAAGGGGAACCAGTGGATGTGGTGTATTTGGACTTCCAGAAGGCATTTGACAAGGTGCCACATAAAAGGTTACTGCACAAGATAAAAGTTCACGGGGTTGGGGGTAATATATTAGCATGGATAGAGGATTAGCTACAAACAGAGAACAGAGAGTCGGGATAAATGGGTCATTCTCAAGTTGGCAACCAGTAACTAGTGGGGTGCCGCAGGGATCAGTGCTGGGACCCCAACTATTTACAATCTATATTAACAACTTGGAAGAAGGGACTGAGTGTAATGTAGCCAAGTTTGCTGACGATACAAAGATGGGAGGAAAAGCAATGTGTGAGGAGGACACAAAAAACCTGCAAAAGGACATAGACAGGCTAAGTGAGTGGGCAAAAATTTGGCAGATGGAGTATAATGTCGGAAAGTGTGAGGTCATGCATTTTGGCAGAAAAAAAAATCAAAGAGCAAGTTATTATTTAAATGGAGAAAGATTGCAAAGTGCTGTTACAGTTATATAAGGTATTGGTGAGGCCACATCTGGAAAACTGCATACAGTTTTGGTTTCCATATTTACTTGCTTTGGAGGCAGTTCAGAGAAGGTTCACTCGGTTGATTCCGGGGATGAGGGGGTTGACTTATGAGGAAAGGTTGAGTAGGTTGGGCCTCTACTCATTGGAATTCAGAAGAATGAGAGGTGATCTTATCGAAACGTATAAGATTATGAGGGGGCTCGACAAGGTGGATGCAGAGAGGATGTTTCCACTGATGGGGGAGACTAGAACTAGGGGGCATAATCTTAGAATAAGGGGCCACCATTTAAAACTGAGATGAGGAGGAATTTCTTCTCTCAGGGGGTTGTAAATCTGTGGAATTCGCTACCTCGAGAGAGAGAGAGAGAGAGAGAGAGAGAGAGAGAGCTGTGGAAGCCGGGACATTGAATAAATTTAAGACATAAATAGACAGTTTCTTAAACGATAAGGGGATAAGGGGTTATGGGGAGTGGGCGGGGAAGTGGAGCTGAGTCCATGATCAGATCAGCCATGATCTTATTGAATGGCGGAGCAGGCTCGAGGGGCCGAATGGCCGACTCTTGCTCCTATTTCTTATGTTTTGATAAAAGTTCCTATGGCACTATTTTAAAGAGCAGGGGAGTTCTCCCCAGTGTCCAGGTCAATATTTATCCCTCAATCAACATCACTAAAACATATTATTCGGTCATTATCACATTGCTGTTTGTGGGAGCTTGCTGTGCGCAAATTAGCTGCTGTGTTTCCCACATTACAACAGTGACTGCACTCCAACAATACTTCACTGGCTGTAAAGGGTTTGGGACGTGCTGAGGTGCAGGGAATGATTTACCAACAGTGTCACTTACATGAAGCTACTCATCATTTGTTTGGTGTCCTCGGAGCTGCGGGAGTTTGCGAAGCTGATGAAAGAGCAGTAAACGGCAATCCAGGCACACCACTTCAACTGGGAGAGAGGGAGAGAGCATGAGACCCGGGGACTGCACACCCGACCCAACCCAGGTCACAACTCCAGTCCCAACCCCCGGCCCCCGGCCCTGACACCGACCCCAACCCCGGCCCGACCCCAACCCAGGTCACAACTCCAGTCCCAACCCCCGGCCCCCGGCCCTGACACCGACCCCAACCCCCAGCCCGACCCCAACCCCCGGCCCGACCCCAACCCAGGTCACAACCCCAGTCCCGACCCCAACCCCGGCCCTGACACCGACCCCAACCCCGGCCCGACCCCAACCCCCGGCCCTGACACCGACCCCAACCCCCGGCCCGACCCCAACCCCCGGCCCGACCCCAACCCCCGGCCCTGACACCGACCCCAACCCCGGCCCGACCCCAACCCCGGCCCTGACACCGACCCCAACCCCGGCCCGACCCCAACCCCGGCCCTGACACCGACCCCAACCCCGGCCCGACCCCAACCCCGGCCCTGACACCGACCCCAACCCCGGCCCGACCCCAACCCCCGGCCCTGACACCGACCCCCGGCCCCACCACAACCCAGGCCACAACCCCCAGCCGGACCCCTGACCCCAACCCCCGGCGCTGACCACAAACACGACCCCAACCCCCGGCCCCCGGCCCTGACACCGACCCCCGGCCCGACCCCAACCCAACCACGACCCCAACCCCCGGCCCTGACACCGACCCCCGGCCCAACCCCAAACCCAGTCCCAGCCACCAGCCCGACCCCAACCCCCGGCCCCAACCCCCGGCCCTGACACCGACCCCCGGCCCTGACACCGACCCCCGGCCCAACCCCAAACCCAGTCCCAGCCCCCAGCCCCCAGCCTTGACCTCCGGCCCTGGACCCGACCCCCAGCCCCCTGCCCTGGCCCCGACCCCTGAACCCTAGCGCCAACAGCCAGTCCCAACTCCCAGCACCAACCCCTGACCCGCAGCCCCCCCGACCTCCAGCCCCCAGTGCCAAACCCCGGCCCCCAATCCCAGCTCAAGAGAACCAGAAGCAGCCAGCGGTCCTGCTCTATTCAGAGACTCCTCTGCAGGCATCACGATAAAACATGGTGCCCTCACAGCCAAATAGCCCACTGACATTCACCGAAGCCCAATAGAGAATGAGGGCTCAGATCAAACGGACTCTGGAAGGAGCAGGTTCAGGAGCAGAGAGAAGGAATGAGGAAAACAAAGAGAGAGAATGGGACGCAACTACCTTCAACATCAGCCCGCACATACTGAAGATCATCCCCAGCAGGTTCATGTAGTCTGGAGTGGGATCCTCCAGGGTCGGGTTATTATCGCTGGCAGGCGGTTTGTACCTGCAATAAAGTGAGGAGCTCAGAGAACATCAAACCATCCTCAAACAAACACCAGGGATTCTCCACCAGCACTGTACCCCAGTGTTATACAGTGACAGACCTGTACCCACCAGTACTGTACCCCAGTGTTATACAGTGACAGACCTGTACCCGGTACTGTACCCCAGTGTTATACTGTGACAGACCTGTACCCACCAGTACTGTACCCCAGTGTTATACAGTGACAGACCTGTACCCACCAGTACTGTACCCCAGTGTTATACAGTGACAGACCTGTACCCACCAGTACTGTACCCCAGTGTTATACAGTGACAGACCTGTACCCACCAGTACTGTACCCCAGTGTTATACAGTGACAGACCTGTATCCACCAGTACTGTCCCCCAGTGTTATACAGTGACAGACCTGTACCCACCAGTACTGTACCCCAGTGTTATACAGTGACAGACCTGTATCCACCAGTACTGTACCCGTGTTATACAGTGACAGACATGTACCCACCAGTACTGTCCCCCAGTGTTATACAGTGACAGACCTGTACCCACCAGTACTGTACCCCAGTGTTATACAATGACAGACCGGTGCCCACCAGTACTGTACCCCAGTGTTATACAGTGACAGACCTGTACCCACCAGTACTGTACCCCAGTGTTATACAGTGACAGACCTGTACCCACCAGTACTGTACCGCAGTGTTATACAGTGACAGACCTGTACCCAGCAGTACTGTACCCCAGTGTTATAGTGACAGACCTGTACCCACCAGTACTGTACCCCAGTGTTATATAGTGACAGAACTGTACCCACCAGTACTGTACCCCAGTGTTATACAGTGACAGACCTGTACCCACCAGTACTGTACCCCAGTGTTATACAGTGACAGACCTGTACCCCCCGGTACTGTACCCCAGTGTTATACAGTGACAGACCTGTACCCTCCAGTACTGTACCCCGGTGTTATACAGTGACAGACCTGTACCCACCATTACTGTACCCCAGTGTTATACAGTGACAGACCTGTACCCCCCAGTACTACACAGTGACAGACCTGTACCCACCAGTACTGTGCCCCAGTGTTATACAGTGACAGACCTGTACCCACCAGTACTGTACCGCAGTGTTATACAGTGACAGACCTGTACTCACCAGTACTGTGCCCCAGTGTTATACAGTGACAGACCTGTACCCACCACTACTGTACCCCAGTGTTATACAGTGACAGACCTGTACTCACCAGTACTGTACCCCAGTGTTATACAGTGACAGACCTGTACCCACCAGTACTGTACCCCAGTGTTATACAGTGACAGACCTGTACCCACCAGTACTGTACCCCAGTGTTATACAGTGACAGACCTGTACCCACCAGTACTGTGCCCCAGTGTTATACAGTGACAGACCTGTACCCACCAGTACTGTACCCCAGTGTTATACAGTGACAGACCTGTACCCACCAGTACTGTACCCCAGTGTTATACAGTGACAGACCTGTACCCACCAGTACTGTACCCCAGTGTTATACAGTGACAGACCTGTACCCTCCAGTACTGTACCCCGGTGTTATACAGTGACAGACCTGTACCCCCCAGGACTACACAGTGACAGACCTGTACCCACCAGTACTGTGCCCCAGTGTTATACAGTGACAGACCTGTACCCACCATTACTGTGCCCCAGTGTTATACAGTGACAGACCTGTACCCACCAGTACTGTACACCAGTTATACAGTGACAGACCTGTACCCACCAGTACTGTACCCCAGTGTTATACAGTGACAGACCTGTACCCACCATTACTGTGCCCCAGTGTTATACAGTGACAGACCTGTACCCACCAGTACTGTACCTCAGTGTTATACAGTGACAGACCTGTACCCACCAGTACTGTACCCCAGTGTTATACAGTGACAGACCTGTACCCACCAGTACTGTACCTCAGTGTTATACAGTGACAGACCTGTACCCCCCAGTACTACACAGTGACAGACCTGTACCCTCCAGTACTGTACCGCAGTGTTATACAGTGACAGACCTGTACCCACCAGTACTGTACCCCAGTGTTATACAGTGACAGACCTGTACCCACCAGTACTGTACCCCAGTGTTATACAGTGACAGACCTGTACCCACCAGTACTGTACCCCAGTGTTATAAAGTGACAGACCTGTACCCACCAGTACTGTACCCCAGTGTTATAGTGACAGACCTGTACCCACCAGTACTGTACCCCAGTGTTATACAGTGACAGACCTGTACCCACCAGTACTGTACCCCAGTGTTATACAGTGACAGACCTGTACCCACCAGTACTGTACCCCAGTGTTATACAGTGACAGACCTGTACCCACCAGTACTGTACCCCAGTGTTATACAGTGACAGACCTGTTCCCCGGTACTGTACCCCAGTGTTATACAGTGACAGACCTGTACCCACCAGTACTGTACCCCAGTGTTATACAGTGACAGACCTGTACCCACCAGTACTGTACCCCAGTGTTACACAGTGACAGACCTGTACCCACCAGTACTGTACCCCAGTGTTATACAGTGACAGACCTGTACACACCAGTACTGTACCCCAGTGTTATACAGTGACAGACCTGTACCCACCAGCACTGTACCCCAGTGTTATAAAGTGACAGACCTGTACCCACCAGTACTGTACCCCAGTGTTATACAGTGACAGACCTGTACCCACCAGTACTGTACCCCAGTGTTATACAGTGACAGACCTGTACCCACCAGTACTGTACCCCAGTGTTATACAGTGACAGACCTGTACCCACCAGTACTGTACCCCAGTGTTATACAGTGACAGACCTGTACCCACCAGTACTGTACCCCAGTGTTATACAGTGACAGACCTGTACCCACCAGTACTGTACCCCAGTGTTATACAGTGACAGACCTGTACCCACCAGTACTGTACCCCAGTGTTATACAGTGACAGACCTGTACCCCGGTACTGGGCCCTAATGTTATACAGTGACAGACCTGTACCCACCAGTACTGTACCTCAGTGTTATACAGTGACAGACTGTACCCCGGTACTGGGCCCTAATGTTATACAGTGACAGACCTGTACCCACCAGTACTGTACCTCAGTGTTATACAGTGACAGACTGTACCCCGGTACTGGGCCCTAATGTTATACAGTGACAGACCTGTACCCACCAGTACTGTACCCCAGTGTTATACAGTGACAGACCTGTACCCACCAGTACTGTACCCCAGTGTTATACAGTGACAGACCTGTACCCACCAGTACTGTACCCCAGTGTTATACAGTGACAGACCTGTACCCACCAGTACTGTACCCCAGTGTTATAGTGACAGACCTGTACCCACCAGTACTGTACCCCAGTGTTATACAGTGACAGACCTGTACCCACCAGTACTGTACCCCAGTGTTATACAGTGACAGACCTGTACCCCCCAGTACTGTACCCCAGTGTTATACAGTGACAGACCTGTACCCACCAGCACTGTACCCCAGTGTTATAAAGTGACAGACCTGTACCCACCAGTACTGTACCCCAGTGTTATACAGTGACAGACCTGTACCCACCAGTACTGTACCCCAGTGTTATACAGTGACAGACCTGTACCCACCAGTACTGTACCCCAGTGTTATACAGTGACAGACCTGTACCCACCAGTACTGTACCCCAGTGTTATACAGTGACAGACCTGTACCCACCAGTACTGTACCCCAGTGTTATACAGTGACAGACCTGTACCCACCAGTACTGTACCCCAGTGTTATACAGTGACAGACCTGTACCCACCAGTACTGTACCCCAGTGTTATACAGTGACAGACCTGTACCCCGGTACTGGGCCCTAATGTTATACAGTGACAGACCTGTACCCACCAGTACTGTACCCCAGCGTTATACAGTGACAGACCTGTACCCACCAGTACTGTACCCCAGTGTTATACAGTGACAGACCTGTACCCCGGTACTGGGCCCTAATGTTATACAGTGACAGACCTGTACCCACCAGTACTGTACCTCAGTGTTATACAGTGACAGACTGTACCCCGGTACTGGGCCCTAATGTTATACAGTGACAGACCTGTACCCACCAGTACTGTACCTCAGTGTTATACAGTGACAGACTGTACCCCGGTACTGGGCCCTAATGTTATACAGTGACAGACCTGTACCCACCAGTACTGTACCCCAGTGTTATACAGTGACAGACCTGTACCCACCAGTACTGTACCCCAGTGTTATACAGTGACAGACCTGTACCCACCAGTACTGTACCCCAGTGTTATAGTGACAGACCTGTACCCACCAGTACTGTACCCCAGTGTTATACAGTGACAGACCTGTACCCACCAGTACTGTACCCCAGTGTTATACAGTGACAGACCTGTACCCCCCAGTACTGTACCCCAGTGTTATACAGTGACAGACCTGTACCCACCAGCACTGTACCCCAGTGTTATACAGTGACAGACCTGTACCCACCAGTACTGTACCCCAGTGTTATACAGTGACAGACCTGTACCCACCATTACTGTACCCCAGTGTTATACAGTGACAGACCTGTACCCACCAGTACTGTACCCCAGTGTTATACAGTGACAGACCTGTACCCACCAGTGCTGTACCCCAGTGTTATACAGTGACAGACCTGTACCCACCAGTACTGTACCCCAGTGTTATACAGTGACAGACTGTACCCCGGTACTGTACCCCAGTGTTATACAGTGACAGACCTGTACCCACCAGTACTGTACCCCAGTGTTATACAGTGACAGACCTGTACCCCGGTACTGTACCCCAGTGTTATACAGTGACAGACCTGTACCCACCAGTACTGTACCCCAGTGTTATACAGTGACAGACCTGTACCCACCAGTACTGTACCCCAGTGTTATACAGTGACAGACTGTACCCCGGTACTGTACCCCAGTGTTATACAGTGACAGACCTGTACCCACCAGTACTGTACCCCAGTGTTATACAGTGACAGACCTGGACCCACCAGTACTGTACCCCAGTGTTATACAGTGACAGACCTGTACCCACCAGTACTGTACCCCAGTGTTATACAGTGACAGACCTGTACCCACCAGTACTGTACCCCAGTGTTATACAGTGACAGACCTGTACCCACCAGTACTGTACCCCAGTGTTATACAGTGACAGACCTGTACCCACCAGTACTGTACCCTTGTGTTATACAGTGACAGACCTGTACCCACCAGTACTGTACCGCAGTGTTATACAGTGACAGACCTGTACCCACCAGTACTGTACCCCAGTGTTATACAGTGACAGACCTGTACCCACCAGTACTGTACCCCAGTGTTATACAGTGACAGACCTGTACCCACCAGTACTGTACCCCAGTGTTATACAGTGACAGACCTGTACCCACCAGTGCTGTACCCCAGTGTTATACAGTGACAGACCTGTACCCACCAGTACTGTACCCCAGTGTTATACAGTGACAGACCTGTACCCACCAGTACTGTACCCCAGTGTTATACAGTGACAGACTGTACCCCGGTACTGTACCCCAGTGTTATACAGTGACAGACCTGTACCCACCAGTACTGTACCCCAGTGTTATACAGTGACAGACCTGTACCCACCAGTACTGTACCCCAGTGTTATACAGTGACAGACCTGTACCCACCAGTACTGTACCCCAGTGTTATACAGTGACAGACCTGTACCCACCAGTACTGTACCCCAGTGTTATACAGTGACAGACCTGTACCCACCAGTACTGTACCCCAGTGTTATACAGTGACAGACCTGTACCCACCAGTACTGTACCCCAGTGTTATACAGTGACAGACTGTACCCCGGTACTGTACCCCAGTGTTATACAGTGACAGACCTGGACCCACCAGTACTGTACCCCAGTGTTATACAGTGACAGACCTGTACCCACCAGTACTGTACCCCAGTGTTATACAGTGACAGACTGTACCCCGGTACTGTACCCCAGTGTTATACAGTGACAGACCTGTACCCACCAGTATTGTACTCCAGTGTTATACAGTGACAGACCTGTACCCACCAGTACTGTACCCCAGTGTTATACAGTGACAGACCTGTACCCACCAGTATTGTACTCCAGTGTTATACAGTGACAGACCTGTACCCACCAGTACTGTACCCCAGTGTTATACAGTGACAGACCTGTACCCACCAGTACTGTACCCCAGTGTTATACAGTGACAGACTGTACCCCGGTACTGGGCCCTAATGTTATACAGTGACAGACTTGTACCCACCAGTACTGTACCCCGTGTTATACAGTGACAGACCTGTACCCACCAGTACTGTACCCCAGTGTTATACAGTGACAGACCTGTACCCCGGTACTGTATCCCAGTGTTATACAGTGACAGACCTGTACCCACCAGTACTGTACCCCAGTGTTATACAGTGACAGACCTGTACCCACCAGTACTGTACCCCAGTGTTATACAGTGACAGACCTGTACCCACCAGTACTGTACCCCAGTGTTATACAGTGACAGACCTGTACCCACCAGTACTGTACCCCAGTGTTATACAGTGACAGACCTGTACCCACCAGTACTGTACCCCAGTGTTATACAGTGACAGACCTGTACCCACCAGTACTGTACCCCAGTGTTATACAGTGACAGACTGTACCCCGGTACTGTACCCCAGTGTTATACAGTGACAGACCTGTACCCACCAGTACTGTACCCCAGTGTTATACAGTGACAGACCTGTACCCACCAGTACTGTACCCCAGTGTTATACAGTGACAGACCTGTGCCCACCAGTACTGTACCCCAGTGTTATACAGTGACAGACCTGTACCCACCCATACTGTACCCCAGTGTTATACAGTGACAGACCTGTACCCACCAGTACTGTACCCCAGTGTTATACAGTGACAGACCTGTAGCCACCAGTACTGTACCCCGGTGTTATACAGTGACAGACCTGTACCCAGCAGTACTGTACCCCAGTGTTATACAGTGACAGACCTGTACCCACCAGTACTGTACCCCAGTGTTATACAGTGACAGATCTGTACCCACCAGTACTGTACCCCAGTGTTATACAGTGACAGACCTGTACCCACCAGTACTGTACCCCAGTGTTATACAGTGACAGACCGGTACCCACCAGTATTGTACCCCAGTGTTATACAGTGACAGATCTGTACCCACCAGTACTGTACCCCAGTGTTATACAGTGACAGACCTGTACCCACCAGTACTGTACCCCAGTGTTATACAGTGACAGATCTGTACCCACCAGTACTGTACCCCAGTGTTATACAGTGACAGACCTGTACCCACCAGTACTGTACCCCAGTGTTATACAGTGACAGACCGGTACCCACCAGTACTGTACCCCAGTGTTATACAGTGACAGACCTGTACCCACCCATACTGTACCCCAGTGTTATACAGTGACAGACCTGTACCCACCGGTACTGTACCCGTGTTATACAGTGACAGACCGGTACCCACCAGTACTGTACCCTAGTGTTATACAGTGACAGTCCCGTACCCACCAGTACTGTACCCCAGTGTTATACAGTGACAGACCGGTACCCACCAGTACTGTACCCTAGTGTTATACAGTGACAGACCGGTACCCACCAGTACTGTACCCTAGTGTTATACAGTGACAGTCCCGTACCCACTAGTACTGTACCCCAGTGTTATACAGTGACAGACCTGTACCCCCCAGTACTGTACCCCAGTGTTATACAGTGACAGACCTGTACCCACCAGTACTGTACCCCAGTGTTATACAGTGACAGACCTGTACCCACCAGTACTGTACCCCAGTGTTATACAGTGACAGACCTGTACCCACCAGTACTGTACCCCAGTGTTATACTGTTACAGACCTGTACCCACCAGTATTGTACTCCAGTGTTATACAGTGACAGACCTGTACCCATCAGTACTGTACCCCAGTGTTATACAGTGACAGACCTGTACCCACCAGTACTGTACCCCAGTGTTATACAGTGACAGACTGTACCCCGGTACTGGGCCCTAATGTTATACAGTGACAGACTTGTACCCACCAGTACTGTACCCCGTGTTATACAGTGACAGACCTGTACCCACCAGTACTGTACCCCAGTGTTATACAGTGACAGACCTGTACCCCGGTACTGTATCCCAGTGTTATACAGTGACAGACCTGTACCCACCAGTACTGTACCCCAGTGTTATACAGTGACAGACCTGTACCCACCAGTACTGTACCCCAGTGTTATACAGTGACAGACCTGTACCCACCAGTACTGTACCCCAGTGTTATACAGTGACAGACCTGTACCCACCAGTACTGTACCCCAGTGTTATACAGTGACAGACCTGTACCCACCAGTACTGTACCCCAGTGTTATACAGTGACAGACCTGTACCCACCAGTACTGTACCCCAGTGTTATACAGTGACAGACTGTACCCCGGTACTGTACCCCAGTGTTATACAGTGACAGACCTGTACCCACCAGTACTGTACCCCAGTGTTATACAGTGACAGACCTGTACCCACCAGTACTGTACCGCAGTGTTATACAGTGACAGACCGGTACCCACCAGTACTGTACCCCAGTGTTATACAGTGACAGACCTGTACCCACCAGTACTGTACCCCAATGTTATACAGTGACAGACCTGTACCCACCAGTACTGTACCCCAGTGTTATACAGTGACAGACCTGTACCCACCGGTACTGTACCCCAGTGTTATACAGTGACAGACCTGTACCCACCAGTACTGTACCCCGGTGTTATACAGTGACAGACCTGTACCCACCAGTACTGTACCGCAGTGTTATACAGTGACAGACTGTACCCCGGTACTGTACCCCAGTGTTATACAGTGACAGACCTGTACCCACCAGTACTGTACCCCAGTGTTATACAGTGACAGACCTGTACCCACCAGTACTGTACCCCAGTGTTATACAGTGACAGACCGGTACCCACCAGTACTGTACCCCAGTGTTATACAGTGACAGACCTGTACCCACCAGTACTGTACCCCAGTGTTATACAGTGACAGACCTGTACCCACCAGTACTGTACCCCAATGTTATACAGTGACAGACCTGTACCCACCAGTACTGTACCCCAATGTTATACAGTGACAGACCTGTACCCACCAGTACTGTACCCCAGTGTTATACAGTGACAGACCTGTACCCACCAGTACTGTACCCCAGTGTTATACTGTTACAGACCTGTACCCACCAGTATTGTACTCCAGTGTTATACAGTGACAGACCTGTACCCACCAGTACTGTACCCCAGTGTTATACAGTGACAGACCTGTACCCACCAGTACTGTACCCCAGTGTTATACAGTGACAGACTGTACCCCGGTACTGGGCCCTAATGTTATACAGTGACAGACTTGTACCCACCAGTACTGTACCCCGTGTTATACAGTGACAGACCTGTACCCACCAGTACTGTACCCCAGTGTTATACAGTGACAGACCTGTACCCCGGTACTGTATCCCAGTGTTATACAGTGACAGACCTGTACCCACCAGTACTGTACCCCAGTGTTATACAGTGACAGACCTGTACCCACCAGTACTGTACCCCAGTGTTATACAGTGACAGACCTGTACCCACCAGTACTGTACCCCAGTGTTATACAGTGACAGACCTGTACCCACCAGTACTGTACCCCAGTGTTATACAGTGACAGACCTGTACCCACCAGTACTGTACCCCAGTGTTATACAGTGACAGACCTGTACCCACCAGTACTGTACCCCAGTGTTATACAGTGACAGACTGTACCCCGGTACTGTACCCCAGTGTTATACAGTGACAGACCTGTACCCACCAGTACTGTACCCCAGTGTTATACAGTGACAGACCTGTACCCACCAGTACTGTACCGCAGTGTTATACAGTGACAGACCTGTACCCACCAGTACTGTACCCCAGTGTTATACAGTGACAGACCTGTACCCACCAGTACTATACCCCAATGTTATACAGTGACAGACCTGTACCCACCAGTACTGTACCCCAGTGTTATACAGTGACAGACCTGTACCCACCGGTACTGTACCCCAGTGTTATACAGTGACAGACCTGTACCCACCAGTACTGTACCCCAGTGTTATACAGTGACAGACTGTACCCCGGTACTGTACCCCAGTGTTATACAGTGACAGACCTGTACCCACCAGTACTGTACCCCAGTGTTATACAGTGACAGACCTGTACCCACCAGTACTGTACCCCAGTGTTATACAGTGACAGACCGGTACCCACCAGTACTGTACCCCAGTGTTATACAGTGACAGACCTGTACCCACCAGTACTGTACCCCAATGTTATACAGTGACAGACCTGTACCCACCAGTACTGTACCCCAATGTTATACAGTGACAGACCTGTACCCACCAGTACTGTACCCCAGTGTTATACAGTGACAGACCTGTACCCACCAGTACTGTATCCCAGTGTTATACAGTGACAGACCTGTACCCACCAGTACTGTACCCCAGTGTTATACAGTGATAGACCTGTACCCACCAGTACTGTACCCCAGTTTTATACAGTGACAGACCTGTACCCACCAGTACTGTACCCCAATGTTATACAGTGACAGACCTGTACCCACCAGTACTGTACCCCAATGTTATACAGTGACAGACCTGTACCCACCAGTACTGTACCCCAGTGTTATACAGTGACAGACCTGTACCCACCAGTACTGTATCCCAGTGTTATACAGTGACAGACCTGTACCCACCAGTACTGTACCCCAGTGTTATACAGTGACAGACCTGTCCCCACCAGTACTGTACCCCAGTGTTATACAGTGACAGACCTGTACCCACCAGTACTGTGCCCCAGTGTTATACAGTGACAGACCTGTACCCACCAGTACTGTACCCCAGTGTTATACAGTGACAGACCTGTACCCACCAGTACTGTACCCCAGTGTTATACAGTGACAGACCTGTACCCACCAGTACTGTACCCCGGTTATACAGTGACAGACCTGTACCCACCAGTACTGTGCCCCAGTGTTATACAGTGACAGACCTGGACCCACCAGTACTGTACCCCAGTGTTATACAGTGACAGACCTGTACCCTCCAGTACTGTACCGCAGTGTTATACAGTGATAGACCTGTACCCACCAGTACTGTACCCCAGTGTTATACAGTGACAGACCTGTACCCACCAGTACTGTACCCCAGTGTTATACAGTGACAGACCTGTACCCACCAGTACTGTACCAGTGTTATACAGTGACAGACCTGTACCCACCAGTACTGTACCCCAGTGTTATACAGTGACTGACTGGACCCCGGTACTGGGCCCTAATGTTATACAGTGACAGACCGGGCATTTACCGGAGGATTTTGTTGGGTCTCCGCGGATCCGCCATTTTGCCGTTGACCCCGCGACGAACCTTGCCCCGGAAGCGGAAGTGTGAGCGATGGCCTTCCCGGCCCCCAGGCCCGGCGCCCGGCTCCCGGCCCGGTCTGTCCGCCGCTTCGCCTGCGGCCCGGGGGCGGTGCGGGCGGTGCGCTTCAACGGTGAGCGGCCCCGACCCCCGGCCCGCCCTGGGGGGGGGGATAGGTTCAGGGTTTGGTGAGAGGGAGACGGGAGGGGAGGCTGAGGGTTTGGGGGGAGGGGATGGTGAAGGAGGAGGAGGGGGAGGGAAGGATGAGGGTTTGGGGGAGGGGAGTGTGAAGGGGAGGGAGTGTGAAGGGGAGGGAGTGTGAAGGGGAGGGAGTGTGAAGGGGAGGGAGTGTGAAGGGGAGGGGGGGGAGGGGAAGGGGAGGGGGGGGAGGGGGAGGGGAGGGGAGGATGAGGGTTTGGGGGAGGGGAGTGTGAAGGGGAGGGAGTGTGAAGGGGAGGGAGGGGGAGGGGAGGGTGAAGGAGGGGGAGGGGAGGGGAGGGGGAGGGGAGGGGAGGATGAGGGTTTGGGGGAGGGGAGGGTGAAGGAGGGGAGGGGAGGATGAGGGTTTGGGGGGAGGGGATGGTGAAGGAGGGGGAGGGGAGGATGAGGGTTTGGGGGGAGGGGATGGTGAAGGAGGGGGAGGGAAGGATGAGGGTTTGGGGGAGGGGAGTGTGAAGGGGAGGGTGAAGGAGGGGGGAGGGTGAAGGAGGGGGGAGGGTGAAGGAGGGGGAGGGGAGGGGAGGATGAGGGTTTGGGGGAGGGGAGGAGGGAGGGGGAGGGGAGGGTGAAGGGGAGGGAGGGGGAGGGGAGGATGAGGGTTTGGGGGAGGGGAGGGTGAAGGAGGGGGAGGGGAGGGTGAAGGGGAGGGAGGGGGAGGGGAGGATGAGGGTTTGGGGGAGGGGAGGGTGAAGGAGGGGGAGGGGAGGATGAGGGTTTGGGGGAGGGGAGGGTGAAGGAGGGGGGGGGAGGGGAGGGTGAAGGAGGGGGGGGGGGAGGGGAGGGTGAAGGAGGGGGGGGAGGGGAGGGGAGGATGAGGGTTTGGGGGAGGGGGGATGGTTTGGGGGAGGGGAGGGGATGGTGAAGGAGGGGGAGGGGAGGATGAGGGTTTGGGGGAGGGGGGGATGGTTTGGGGGGAGGGGAGGATGAGGGTTTGGGGGGAGGGGATGGTGAAGGGGGGGGAGGGGAGGATGAGGGTTTGGGGGAGGGGAGTGTGAAGGGGAGGGAGGGGAGGGTGAAGGAGGGGGGAGGGTGAAGGAGGGGGAGGGGAGGGGGAGGGTGAAGGAGGGGGAGGGGAGGGTGAAGGGGAGGGGGGGGAGGGGAGGGTGAAGGGGAGGGAGGGGAGGGGAGGATGAGGGTTTGGGGGAGGGGAGGGTGAAGGAGGGGGAGGGGAGGATGAGGGTTTGGGGGAGGGGAGGGTGAAGGAGGGGAGGGGAGGATGAGGGTTTGGGGGAGGGGAGGGGAGGGTGAAGGAGGGGGAGGGGAGGGGAGGATGAGGGTTTGGGGGAGGGGGGATGGTTTGGGGGAGGGGAGGGGATGGTGAAGGAGGGGGAGGGGAGGATGAGGGTTTGGGGGAGGGGGGGATGGTTTGGGGGGAGGGGAGGATGAGGGTTTGGGGGGAGGGGATGGTGAGGGTTTGGGGGAGGGGGGATGGTTTGGGGGAGGGGAGGGTTAACATCCCACTGAGCTGCTGCAGTCTGGGTCTGAGTTTAATTTCACTTGTGTCCTGGGACCCCCAGCACCGAGGGAGGCCGTTCAGCCCATTGAGCCTGAGCCGACTCGCACTGTCCTCACTCCCGGGCCGGGAGCCCCAGGCCGGCTCAGCAGGAGACAAGATGAGGTTAAATCAGGCTTTGTGTTTAAAAGGCGGCAGAAAGTGGGAGGGAGGGGATGAAGCTTGCAGCCATGGTGGTCCCGATTTCTGCACCACGAGGCTGTCGAGAGGCTGTGTTGGACTCTCAGGACATTAACATCGCTGTGCTTGGACATTATTAGACAGAGCTGGAAGTCAAGACAAACTTGGATTTATATAGCGCCTTTCACGACCATTCTCCATCTCAAAGCACTTTTACAGCCAATGAAGTACTGTTGAAGTGTAGTCACTGTTGTAATAGGGAAACACAGCAGCCAATTTGTGCACAGCAAGCTCCCACACACAGCAATGTGATAATGGCTGAATAATCTGATTTAGTGATGTTGATTGAGTGATAAATATTGGCCCAGGACACCGGGGATAACTCCCCTGTTCTTGTTTGAAATAGTGCCGTGGGATCTTTTACATCCACCTCAGAGGGCAGACAGGGCCTCGGTCTCATCCGAAAGGCGGCACCTCCAACAGTGCGGCACTCCCTCAGCATTGCACTGGAGTGTCAGCCTAAATTTTGTGCTCAAGTCTCTAGAGTGAGACCTGCATCTACAACCTTCTGACTCAGAGGCGAGGGTGCTGCCCACTGAGCCACAACTGACCAGCCCAAAACTTGCCCTATAGTTACCCCATTATCCTGCTGTTTTATATACATGCGTACTAAGTACGCAATGGTTACAAATCCTAACATTCTGTGGTCTCTCGACTGAAACTTCAAGCCAATGCCCACATTCCCACCTACACAAGTTCTCTGACCAAACAATTAAACTCCGAGTGACCTCAGGCTGGGTTTACTTAACATCCATTATACTTTGAGCTTAAAGGGTGAAGCCAAGTTATACACGGCCGCAGCACAGAGACGGAATAATTCATTGTGTGTTACACGGTGTGGATCCGTGTGTGCAGCGCCCAGGGATGTGGTAGTGCTGTACGTTTAAGCTATCTGTATGTGTTTGCTGGGTGGTGCTGTGTTTGGTGGTTGTGATATTCTCTGTTCCCACCCCCAGTGGATGGGAATTACTGTCTGACCTGTAGCAGTGACAAGTCCCTGAAGCTGTGGAATCCACATCGAGGAACTCTCCTAAAGACCTACGCTGGCCACGGATACGAGGTTCTGGACGCTGCAGGGTAAGAGGTTCCCACTTTACACACAGAGAGCAATGGGCTGTCCTCTCCCGCTGTCACACTCTGCAGACCACACAGGCCGAAGCAGGCTGTTTGCTGCTCTCTCCTCTCTCAGGTGCTGATTTGATGGCTGCAATTCAGATTCCAAGAGCCCAAATCTATCCTGACATATCTCCACAGACACACCTTTCACAAATGAGATGGGCCGAATGGCCTCCTGCATTGCACAGGAGCAGGAGCACAAGTTAATTTCTCCCGTCCCCAACCCAGGGGCACTGCTTGTCTTTTAGCCTTCTATTGGTTTTGATGTTGCTGTGACCAAGCCCCCGACCTTTGCCCTCAGAGGTCAGCTGGTCCGTAGCCCCCGACCTTTGTCCTCGGGTGTCAGCTTGTCCCTAGCCCCCGACCTTTGCCCTCGGGGGGGGGGGGAGGGGAGGTCAGGTGGTCCCCAGCCCCGACCTTTGCCCTTTTGTCAGCTGGTGACCTCCCCCCCCCGACCTTTGGCACCGTGCGAGAGCTGACATCGGGCCGAGCGTATCGCACATCTTCCTGCCGTGGCTCTGACCTTTCACCTCCCTCAGGTCCTGCGACAACAGCCAGATTTGCTCGTGCGGAGCGGATAAAACCGTCATCCTGTGGGACGTGGCGACAGGACAGCTGGTGCGGAAATTCCGGGGTCACGGAGGGGTAAGACCAGCTTTGTTTGGTAAAGTCATATAGCACTGCCAGGTCGTGTGGTTATCAACAATCTACACCACCCCTACCAGGGCTGGAATCGTGCTGGGAGGGAGGGAGGGGGTGAGGGCGAGCGGGGGTGATGTGTGTGGCACTGGGAGGGGGAGGGGAGACTGGGAGGGTACAGGGGGAGGGGACACGGAGGGTGTGAGGGGAGGGGACACTAGGAGGGTATGGGGAGGGGACACCAGGAGGGTACGGGGAGGAGGGGACACTAGGAGGAGGGGACACTAGGAGGGTACGGGGGAGGGGAGGTACGGGGGGGGAGGGGAGGGTACGGGGAAGGGGAGGGGAGGGGACACTAGGAGGGTACGGGGGAAGGGAGGTACAGGGGGGAGGGGAGGTACAGGGGGAGGGGAGGGGACACTAGGAGGGTACGGGGGAGGGGAGGTAGCGGGGGAGAGGGGGTACTAGGAGGGTATGGGGGAGGGGAGGGGACACTAGGAGGGTACAGGAGGGGAGGGGACACTAGGAGGGTACGGGGGCAGGGGGGGGAGGTACAGGGGGAGGGGAGGGGACACTAGGAGGGTACGGGGGAGGGGAGGTAGAGGAGGGGAGGGGACACTAGGAGGGTACAGGGGAGGGGACACTAGGAGGGTACAGGAGGGGAGGGGACACTAGGAGGGTACGGGGGAAGGGAGCTACAGGAGGGGGGAGGGGAGGGGACACTAGGAGGGTACGGGGGAGGGGAGGTAGAGGGGGGGAGGGGAGGGGACACTAGGAGGGTACAGGGGAGGGGACACTAGGAGGGTACGGGGGAGGGGAGGTAGAGGGGGGGAGGGGAGGGGACACTAGGAGGGTACAGGGGAGGGGACACTAGGAGGGTACGGGGGAGGGGACACTAGGAGGGTACAGGGGAGGGGACACTCACAGACCGGCTGCCTCTCCTACCCACGTGCTGCTATGTGACTCGGCCTCCCCACCGCTCCGAATGCTCTGTGCCCCCCACACCCTCCTTCAAACACCAATCGTTATTTCTCTCTCTTTACAGAAAGTAAACTGCGTACAATTCAACGAGGAGTCAACCGTCATCGTCTCAGGTGGGAAAGAGAGAATGTGGGGCTTCCGATGGGGTCAAATAGAATCGTGTCTGACTAGCTGTGATCTGGCACAACACAGGCTCACCCACTTCCGTCATTTCACAACTCTTTTAATAGGAGACAAAATAAACAGTAAATCAAGTGCCCCCCGATCTGGGGGACACTTCAAACACTTTTCCAGGCCCTTTTTTGGTTCCATCATTTCACAATCCCGGCTTCCAATCAATGTGTGACCCAACGATGAACTCAGTCAGGATAGTCGGCGTGTAACTCAGTCCCACCGGATTGTACAGGTGTTGTACTGTGGCCCACTGCTCACTGGGGCTTCCCCTACCACCCTCTGGTACTTGGCCCAATCCCCTCGCGGGGAGAGGGTCAGTGGGCTGCTGTTTGCCTCCTCCTATTACACAGTGTTGATGTCAGTGCTCAGCCCGTGATGTTGGTTCTGGACTTAGTGAGTTCATCAGTGAAGCCACTTCTAGTGAGAGAAAGAGGAGAGTGCAGCGTAGGAACAGGAGGCCATTCAGCCCTCGAGCCTGTTCTGCTATTCAATCCGATCATTTCTCTTTCAGTGAGAGTTTGTTGCAGGTTACAATCTTCACACATTGACAGTTTGAGGCTGCGTGGTAACTCGGCCTGTAAGCTAGGCGTTCCTTAACTGGCCTGATAATCTGATTGCAGGTTCCATCGATACCTCGATTCGATGCTGGGACTGTCGCTCACGGAGACCAGAGCCCATTCAAATCTTGGATGAAGCGAAGGACGGGGTTTCCAGTGTGAAGGTTTCAGACCATGAAATCCTGTCAGGGTGAGCGTCACAGAAAGGCAGCAAGAACTACGCTAGTAACCCAACAACTAGAAACCCTGCGCGTACACACACCAAACCCTGCGCGTACACACACACCAAACCCTGCGCGTACACACACACCAAACCCTGCGCGCACGCACATGCACACACCAAACCCTGCGTGTACACACACACCAAACCCCGCATACACACACCAAACCCTGCGCGCGCACATGCACACACCAAACCCTGCGTGTACACACACACACCAAACCCTGCGTGTACACACACACCAAACCCTGCGCGTACACACACACCAAACCCTACGCGCGCACACATGCACACACCAAACCCTGCGCGTACACACACACACACCAAACCCTGCGCGTACACACACACACCAAACCCTGCGCGTACACACACACACACACCAAACCCTGCGCGTACACACACACCACACCCCGCGTACACACACCAAACCCTGTGCGCGCACACGCACACCAAACCCTGCGTGTACACACACACCAAACCCTGCGTGTGCACACAATACACACCAAACCCCACGTACACACACTACACACCAAACCCCACGTACACACACCGATACACACCAAATCCCGCGTGTAGAGAGAGGAATGGGTGAGTGGGTCTTGTTTGTTCTGCACTATAACAGGCTCCTGTTGTTATAGGTCTGTCGATGGGCGAGTCCGGAGATACGACCTGCGTATGGGGCAGCTGTTCGCAGATTACGTTGGCAGTAAGTGGTGGACCGTGAGATGAAATTCGAACTCATCAGTTCAGATAGACAGACGGTCAACGTGTCTCTCTCGCTCTCTCTCACAGGTCCGATAACGAGTGTGTGTTTCAGCAGGGACGGTCAGTGTTCGCTCAGCTCCAGCCTAGACTGCACGCTGCGCCTGTTGGACAAGGAGACTGGGGAGCTGCTGGGAGAGTAAGTGCAGTCGCGTATCTGTCGTGTCCTGAGGCAGCAGAACCAAACACCAACTGTACTGTGTCCAATTCTGGGCACCACACTTTAGGAAGGATGTGAAGGCCTTGGAGCGGGAGCAGTAAAGATTTATGAGAATGGTTCCAGGATGAGGGACTTCAGTTACGTGGATAGACTGGAGAAGCTGGGGTTGTTTTGGGAGGAGATTTGATCGAGGTGTTCAAAATGATGAGTGTAGACAGAGCAGATCGAGAGAAACTGTTCCCATTTGTGGAAGGGTCGAGAACCAGGGGACACAGATTTAAGGAGACTGGCAGAAGAACCAAAGGCGACATGAGGGAAAACTCCCATCACGCAGCGAGTGGTTAGGATCTGGAATGCGCTGCCTGAGAGGGTGATGGAGGCAGACTCAATCGTGGCTTTCAAAAGGGAATTGGATAATTACCTGAAGGACAAAGAAATTGCTGGGCTACGGGGAAAGGGCGGGGGAGTGGAACTGGCTGAGGTGCTTTGCAGAGAGCCGGCACGGGCTCGACGGGCCGAATGGCCTTCTGTGCTGTAACCGTTCTCTGAACTGACCCCAACCAAAGCTCCTCATTTCCGCTCCGGAGGGCCCGGGCCAAGTTGCTGCTTTTCCCACAAATGTGGTATATTTGGACTTTCAAATGGCTTTTGATAAGGTCCCACACAAGAGATTGGTGTGCAAAATTAAAGCACATGGTATTGGGGGGTAATGTACTGACGTGGATAGAGAACTGGTTGGGATAAACGGGTCCTTTTCAGAATGGCAGGCAGTGACTAGCTGGGGTCCCAGCACTGAGCCCTGCGGCACTCCACTATTTACAATATACATCAATGATTTGGATGAAGGAATTGAATGTAATATCTCCAAGTTTGCAGATGACACTAAACTGGGTGGTGGTGTGAGCTGTGAGGGGGACGCTAAGAGGCTGCAGGGTGACTTGGACAGGTTAGGTGAGTGGGCAAATGCATGACAGATGCAGTATAATGAGGTTATCCACTTTGGTGGCAAAAACACAAAGGCAGAATATTATCTGAATGGCAGCAGATGAGGAAAAGGGGAGGTGCAACGAGACCTGGGTGTCATGGTACATCAGTCATTGAAAGTTGGCATGCAGGTACGGAAGAAGGCAACTGGTATGTTGGCCTTCATAGCTAGGGGATTTGAGTATAGGAGCAGGGAGGTCTTACTGCAGTTGTACAGGGCCTTGGTGAGGCCTCACCTGGAATATTGTGTTCAGTTTTGGTCTCTTAATCTGAGGAAGGACGTTGTTGCTATTGAGGGAGTGCAGCGAAGGTTCACCAGACTGATTCCCGGGATGGCAGGACTGACAAATGAGGAGAGACTGGATCGACTGGGCCTGTATTCACTGGAGTTTAGAAGGATGAGAGAGGATCGCATAGAAACATATAAGATTCTGACGGGACTGGACAGGTTAGATGCGGGAAGAAGGTTCTCGATGTTGGGGAAGTCCAGAACCAGGGGACACAGTCTAAGGATAAGGGGTAGGCCATTTAGGACCGAGATGAGGAGAAACTTCTTCACTCAGAGTTGTTAACCTGTGGAATTACCTGCCGCAGAGAGTTGTTGATGCCAGTTCATTGGATATATTCAAGAGGAAGTTAGATGTGGCCCTTACGGCTAAAGGGATCAAGGGGTATGGAGAGAAAGCAGGAAAGGGGTACTGAGGGAATGATCAGCCATGATCTTATTGAATGGTGGTGCAGGCTCGAAGGGCCGAATGGCCTACTCCTGCACCTAGTTTCTATGTTTGCCCAGACCAATGACACGGGACAGGTCACAGAGCACTGGGCTACCAGTCCCTCCCCTCCTTGGGTATCGGATGGGGTCTGACTGAAGGAGAGACAATACAGCACCCAGACTCCAGACCAAAGTGTGCTGCCTCTGATAGGGACAGGGACAGATTTAAAAATCACAGAGGGTCCGGTGGACACTAAGATCCAATTGTTCCAGTGAAGTATTGGGTTTGCAGCCCTGGGAGATCAGCAGACGCCCTCTTCCTGAGCCACTCAACCTGAACTGATGCTACCTCTCCCCCCGGCAGGGCTGCCATTGAACCATTGATGTTACCATGTGATTGGCCAGGAGGGTTTCTCCATCGCGCATCGTCTAACCAGCAACCGGTGTGCCACATTGCTCGAGTGACTGACGGTGGAGCGTAATCTGGCAACGATCCGCGCAGCTGAACTAAACCCAAGGTGCCCTTTGTGTCAACAGGTACACGGGGCACAGAAACAGCGAGTACCAGCTGGATTGCTGCTTCAACGAGTCTGACACACACGTAGTCAGCGCCTCCGAGGATGGGCTCGTGTATTTTTGGGATCTGGTCGAGGTGAGCAGAACCCCCCCCCCCCACATTGCTCTGGGAGGTGGATGCTGAGGTTGTGTACGGTGCTGTGATGCTGGTTGTGTTGTAAGATGCCGTTAACACGGTGTGATTTACTGGTTGCAGGGCTCCCAGGTGCTGTCCCTACCTGTGGGGAAGGGCGTGGTGCAGTCACTGAGCTACCACCCCACACAGCCATGTTTACTCACCGCCACCGAGGGTGCTGTCCAGGTCTGGGGAGAAGAGAGTGACGAGGCCGATGAACAGGCCGGCACAGAGACCACCCCGTGACGGTGCACAGAGCAGCCCCCAGCCTGTGTCCCGGACAAAGTCTCGGCCCTTCACTGGTCCCGAACTGAAGGACAGAAGCTGGGTTTGCAGGGACCCGATAGACCCAGGAGATCGGGGAGTAAGATGCACATTCCCATCGCTGTGACTTCCCCGTGCCCACAGGCCCCGTGCCCACAGGCCCCGTGCCCACAGGCCCCGTGCCCACAGGCCCCGTGCCCACAGGCCCCGTGCTGTGATGTGAGTCATTGCTATTTGTACCAACGGGAAAGAAACCTGCCGCCAAACTCCAGACAATCGCCGATTTCACCGACTGACTTTATTCATTCCTTAAAAGCAGCAGCCACACACCCTGATTAAATGGAGAATTAAAACCCGCGTTCAGTCTGCAGCAGTTACTGGGGCCGAGACAGGGGGGACGAGGAGGAGAGAGGGGGACGGGGGGGAGAGAGGGGGACGGGGGGGGGGAGAGAGAGAGAGAGACGGGGGGGGAGAGAGAGGAGAGAGAGACCGGGGGGGGGGGGAGGGAAAGAGAGACGGGGGGGGGGGAGAGAGAGGAGAGAGAGACGGGGGGGGGGGAGAGAGAGGAGAGAGAGACGGGGGGGGGGGGAGGGAGAGGAGAGAGAGACCGGGGGGGGGGGAGGGAAAGAGAGACGGGGGGGGGGGGAAAGGAGAGAGATGGGGGGGGGGAAGAGAGAGATGGGGGGGGGGGGGAGGGAAAGAGAGACGGGGGGGGGGAAAGGAGAGAGATGGGGGGGGGGGGGGGGAAGAGAGAGATGGGGGGGGGAAGAGAGAGATTGGGGGGGGGGAAGAGAGAGATTGGGGGGGGGGGGGGGGGGGGGGAGAGAGAGAGAGAAAGACGGCCGGGGGGGGGGGGGTGGGAGAGAGAGAGAGACGGCCGGGGGGGGGGGGGGGGGGGAGAAGGAAGGAGGAGGGAGAGAGGCACGGGAGGGGTCCAGCCTATCTCCCACACGGGGGGGGTAGAATTGTTTGGGGATCTTGGGTTGCCTGTGTTGCGATGGGGACCAGCCCACACTTGGGGCACAGCCAGGAACAGACGGCTGGCTCTCACCACGGGCCAGTGGGAATCGCAGTGCGTTCCCAAGGCAGCAGCACTCGCTTCTGGTGGGAAGTGAGGGGGGTAAACGGATTCCGGGTGGCATCGGATTCCAGCGGGACCTCGCCACGAGCAGCAGGCTCCAGGATTGCACCCACAGAGTCGACTAAAGCATCTTCGATTGAGGGGAAAATGCGCTGAACTTCCGAGCAAATGTTTCAGCAACCAGCAGAGGGAAAATCAGAGTTGCATCGCCACAGACCTGGGGGATAAAGAACAAACACTTAATACACAGCGAGCCCTCCAACCATGCTCCCCGAACCTACCCTCCCCCCACCTTAACGTGAGCCAGTGATGGATGCTTTATTCCCCATGAGTTAAATCACGTGACTGAGCCGAGGTCACGTGGAATGTCCGTCCCATCGATATACTCGGGCCCTGGGCCCTGACTGTGCAATTGGGCAGGGTTCTGTACCCATCACCCGACAGTGACAGAGACTGGAGTTCTGGTGATCTCGGAGAGATTTCCCTGGCACCATTGTTCACTGGGAGGCAAGCCAAGGAAACTCACCTTCACCGGTTTTGCGTCTGTGCGGATTTTCCCCCAGGAAACCGCTTCATCCGGTTTGGCTCCAGAATCCGACCCATCAAATTCCTGGCCCGTGTTCACGAACACAGAATAGTCCGCACCATTCCTCTGTTAGTGAGGGAGGAACAAGACATGGATCAGGATCAGGGAATACGACGGATCAGGGAACAAGCAGTATGCAGAGTACTGACCATGAGGTTGGCGTTGGCGATATGATGCTTCACCAAACCCCCACCTAGAATTATCATCCCTGTTCGCTTGGCGTACACAGCCTGGTTGTTGATTCTGCGAATGTCTGGATTGAGGTAAACATAAGGAACAGACATCACTGTATCACCGAAACACCGCTCTGCCCAAACAGGCCTCGCTTTGACACTCAATGTGAGCAATGGCCAAACATGCAGCTTTGGTAACTCCCCCCGACCCCCCCCCCCACACACACACACACCTTCCAGGATGTCGAGCACCAGCCCGGGGTTGCGGTAGGAGTGGAAATACATCATGTCCCCCAGAGAGCCGTCAGTCAGGGCCGGACTGAAGACGGGAATGTTATTCTGCAACAGCAAGAGGATCAACTTCAGGGGGGGGAAGACAGAAACAGGGAACACCCGCTGCATATGGGGGGGGGAAGAGAGGAGGGATGGGGGGGGGGAAGAGGAGGGATGGGGGGGGGAGGAGAGGAGGGGGAAGAGGAGGGATGGGGGGGGGGAAGAGAGGAGGGATGAGGGGGGGGAAGAGAGGAGGGATGAGGGGGGGGAAGAGAGGAGGGGGGGAGATGAGGGGGGAAGACACGGGGAGGGAGGGAGGGAGGGAGGGAAGACGGGGAATGGTGAACACAATGCTGCACTGGGACATACAATAACTTATTTCACGCCTTTAACATCCCAAGTTGCTTCTGTTTATAAAATGGGAGCCGAGACAAAGGAAAGCTTGGTCCAAGTGTTGGCTTCACAGAGGCTCTGAAAGGAGACGTAAGTGTGGAAGAGGAGGTTGACGGAGGGATTTCCAGAGCACGGGGTCTAGACAGCAGAAGGTACAGCTGTCAGCGGTGAAGCAGAGAGGGTGAGAGAGAGGATCAGAGAGTTCGAGGGGCTGGAGGAGGTTACAAAGGCACTAAGGGGCGAGGCCACGGAGTGATCTAACCAGGATGAACATTTTAAAATCGAGGCGTTGTCAGACGGGAGCCAGTGTAGGTCAGCGAGGGGGTGATGGGTGAGTGGGACTTGGTGCGAGTTAGGACACGGGGGCAGTGAGCACAGGGGGTGATGGGTGAGCGGGACTGGGTGAGAGTTAGGACACGGGGCAGTGAGCACAGGGGGTGATGGGTGAGTGGGACTGGGTGAGAGTTAGGACACGGGGCAGTGAGCACAGGGGGTGATGGGTGAGCGGGACTGGGTGTGAGTTAGGACACGGGGCAGTGAGCACAGGGGGTGATGGGTGAGTGGGACTCGGTGCGAGTTAGGACACGGGGTCAGTGAGCACAGGGGGTGATGGGTGAGTGGGACTGGGTGTGAGTTAGGACACGGGGTCAGTGAGCACAGGGGGTGATGGGTGAGTGGGACTCGGTGTGAGTTAGGACACGGGGCAGTGAGCACAGCGGGTGATGGGTGAGCGGGACTGGGTGTGAGTTAGGACACGGGGACAGTGAGCACAGGGGGTGATGGGTGAGTGGGACTGGGTGAGAGTTAGAACACGGGGCAGTGAGCACAGGGGGTGATGGGTGAGTGGGACTGGGTGAGAGTTAGGAGCCGGGGCAGTGAGCACAGGGGGTGATGGGTGAGTGGGACTGGGTGAGAGTTAGGACACGGAGCAGTGAGCACAGGGGGTGATAGGTGAGTGGGACTGGGTGAGAGTTAGGACACGGGGCAGTGAGCACAGGGGGTGATGGGTGAGTGGGACTCGGTGCGAGTTAGGACACGGCAGTGAGTACAGGGGGTGATGGGTGAGTGGGACTGGGTGTGAGTTAGGACACGGGGTCAGTGAGCAAAGGGGGTGATGGGTGAGTGGGACTGGGTGTGAGTTAGGACACGGGGCAGTGAGCACAGGGGGTGATGGGTGAGTGGGACTGGGTGCGAGTTAGGACACGGGTCAGTGAGCACAGGGGGTGATGGGTGAGTGGGACTCGGTGCGAGTTAGGACATGGGGCAGCGAGTACAGGGGGTGATGGGTGAGTGGGACTCGGTGCGAGTTAGGACACGGGGCACAGGGGGTGATGGGTGAGTGGGACTGGGTACGAGTTAGGACACGGGTCAGTAAGCACAGGGGGTGATGGGTGAGTGGGACTGGGTGCGAGTTAGGACACGGGTCAGTGAGCACAGGGGGTGATGGGTGAGTGGGACTCGGTGCGAGTTAGGACACGGGGTCAGTGAGCACAGGGGGTGATGGGTGAGCGGGACTGGGTGCGAGTTAGGACACGGGGCAGTGAGCACAGGGGGTAATGGGTGAGTGGGACTGGGTGAGAGTTAGGACACGGGGCAGTGAGCACAGGGGGTGATGGGTGAGTGGGACTCGGTGCGAGTTAGGACACGGGGCAGTGAGCACAGGGGGTGATGGGTGAGTGGGACTGGGTGAGAGTTAGGACACGGGGCACAGGGGGTGATGGGTGAGTAGGACTGGGTGTGAGTTAGGACACGGGGCAGTGAGCACAGGGGGTGATGGGTGAGTGGGACTGGGTGAGAGTTAGGACACGGGGCACAGGGGGTGATGGGTAAGTGGGACTGGGTGAGAGTTAGGACACGGGGCAAGCTGAGATTTGAATGAGCTGAAGTTTACGGAGGGTGCACGGTGGGAGGCCGACCAGGAGTGCGTTGGAATAGTCGAGTCTGGAGGTAACGGATGAGGGTTTCAGTGGCGGATGGGATGAGGGTTTCAGTGGCGGATGGGCTGAGGCAGGGGACGGAGACGGGCGATGTTACAGAGGGGGAGGTAGGTGGTTTTTGTGATGGAGCCGATAAGGGGTCAAATAAGATGCCTTGGCTGTGAACTCTCTGGTTCAACCCGAGATCGTGGTCAAGGAGGGGGATGGAATGGGTGGCGAGGGGATGGAGTTTGTGGTGGGGGCTGAAAACAATGGCTTATCCGAGACTGGATGTTGGACAAGCATTTTGGGTTTTTAATCTGTGTTTTGCCCCTCCCAGGAGATCACATGGCTCCGGTTGGGGTGGAGTGGAGAATGTTTCAGTGTAAGGGTGTCGCAGTTGTGTGAGGCGGACTGGTTGGGCTGGGTGCTCTTTGCCTGTCCGTCATTGTTCATGGGTTTATATGTAACAGTCAGGGCTGCTGACCGAGGGCCGTGTGGCTCTTTGTCGGCCGGCGCGGACACGATGGGCCGAAATGGCCCCTTTCTGCGCTGTAAATGTCTATGTTAAGCAGAGTGACAACACAGAGGCACTGGAGTTGTGAGAGCTGGTGGAGGCTGAGCTGGGGTCGCTCTGTGTACACGTGGATAATGTCACCCAGGCACAACATGTCGATGAGGAAGAGGAAGGGTCAAGGGCCAGAAGGGAAGCTACGATTGGAGAGGGGAGACAGGAACTGAGTGAGGCCAGTCCTACAGAGCTGAACAGCGGAGGAGATGTGCCGGATCGGTGAGAGTTCGGGGCAGGATAGTGCACCATGGTCACATCACACAGGATGTTATTTGTGACGTTGGTCTGGGCTGTTTCAGTGCCTGATCGGAGATATTGAAAGAGGGAGTTGCGGCAGAGATGGGCGGGGATGTGGGAAGTGACAGCAGGGCCCAGTGAGACGGACACACACCCAATCCTGTACCTTGGATGCCCAGTAGTAGACCGACTCAGGGTTATCGATCTCCTTCCCCAGGCGAGCAATCATCTTCGATGGCGTCCACTTCGTCCCCTGCACCAAGACCATCAATACAGTTGCATCACTTCCTGCATCACCACGGCAACCGGGCACGGGATTTGAAGCTGCCGGGAATTCTGGCTTTAAATAAACGCTCACTAACAACAGAGGGGGGCTCCCTCGGGCAAAGGCACCATCAGTCCCAGGGTTACGCAGACAGGGGGACCCAGGCTGGCATTGTGGCCCTGTAGGTGAGTGTCGCGACCCAGCATGGGGGCAGGGGCGAGGGGGCGAGGGGGTGTGTGTAAGTGTATATATCAGGCAGAATCTTGCTGCCCCTCACAGTCGGTTAGCCCACTGACTGACTGGTCGCGGTGATTAGTCAATAACTCCATTATCGTTGTATCACGTGGCTAACACGGTCTCAATATCTGAAAACACAGCCGCTCACGTTTGATAAAGTTCCTGGGCAGTGGGTTTGGTGAAGGCGACTCTGACTGCTCAAAATCTACATCTCAGGGAGCAGTTTTTTCCACAGGAACAGGAGGACGTCCATTCAGCCCCTCGAGCCTGTTACACAGGATCAGGAGGACGTCCATTCAGCCCCTCGAGCCTGTTACACAGGAACAGGAGGACGTCCATTCAGCCCCTCGAGACTGTTACACAGGAACAGGAGGACGTCCATTCAGCCCCTCGAGTCTGTTACACAGGAACAGGAGGAGGCCATTCAGCCCCTCGAGACTGTTACACAGGAACAGGAGGAGGCCATTCAGCCCCTCGAGACTGTTACACAGGAACAGGAGGTCCATTCAGCCCCTCGAGCCTGTTACACAGGAACAGGAGGACGTCCATTCAGCCCCTCGAGTCTGTTACACAGGAACAGGAGGAGGCCCATTCAGCCCCTCGAGCCTGTTACACAGGAACAGGACGCTCATTCAACCCCTCGAGTCTGTTACACAGGAACAGGAGGACGTCCATTCAGCCCCTCGAGTCTGTTACACAGGAACAGGAGGAGGCCCATTCAGCCCCTCGAGCCTGTTACACAGGAACAGGAGGAGGTCCATTCAGCTCCTCGAGTCTGTTACACAGGAACAGGAGGAGGCCCATTCAGCCCCTCGAGCCTGTTACACAGGAACAGGAGGAGGCCCATTCAGCCCCTCGAGACTGTTACACAGGAACAGGAGGAGGCCCATTCAGCCCCTCGAGCCTGTTACACAGGAACAGGAGGAGGTCCATTCAGCTCCTCGAGCCTCTTACACAGGAACAGGAGGAGGTCCATTCAGCCCCTCGAGTCTGTTACACAGGAACAGGAGGACGTCCATTCAGCCCCTCGAGCTTGTTACACAGGAACAGGAGGAGGTCCATTCAGCCCCTCGAGACTGTTACACAGGAACAGGAGGAGGCCATTCAGCCCCTCAAGCCTGTTACACAGGAACAGGAGGAGCCCATTCAGCCCCTCGAGACTGTTACACAGGAACAGGAGGAGGTCCATTCAGCCCCTCGAGACTGTTTCACAGGAACAGGAGGCCCATTCAGCCCCTCGAGCCTGTTACACAGGAACAGGAGGAGGCCATTCACCCCTCGAGTCTGTTACACAGGAACAGGAGGCCCATTCAGCCCCTCGAGACTGTTATACAGGAACAGGAGGAGGCCCATTCAGCCCCTCGAGACTGTTTCACAGGAACACGAGGCCCATTCAGCCCCTCGAGTCTGTTACACAGGAACAGGAGGAGGCCCATTCAGCCCCTCGAGCCTGTTACACAGGAACAGGAGGAGGCCCATTCAACCCCTCGAGTCTGTTACACAGGAACAGGAGGAGGCCCATTCAACCCCTCGAGTCTGTTACACAGGAACAGGAGGACGTCCATTCAGTCCCTCGAGCCTGTTACACAGGAACAGGAGGACGTCCATTCAGCCCCTCGAGACTGTTATACAGGAACAGGAGGAGGCCCATTCAACCCCTCGAGTCTGTTACACAGGAACAGGAGGACGTCCATTCAGTCCCTCGAGCCTGTTACACAGGAACAGGAGGACGTCCATTCAGCCCCTCGAGCTTGTTACACAGGAACAGGAGGAGGTCCATTCAGCCCCTCGAGACTGTTACACAGGAACAGGAGGCCATTCAGCCCCTCAAGCCTGTTACACAGGAACAGGAGGAGCCCATTCAGCCCCTCGAGACTGTTACACAGGAACAGGAGGAGGTCCATTCAGCCCCTCGAGACTGTTTCACAGGAACAGGAGGCCCATTCAGCCCCTCGAGCCTGTTACACAGAAACAGGAGGAGGCCATTCAGCCCCTCGAGCCTGTTCTGCCATTCAGTCAGATCACAGCTGGTCTGTGACCTAACTCTATTTACCTGACTCTGCTCCATATCCCTTACCCAGCAAAAATTTATCGATCTCAGTCTTGAAATGTTCTATTTTTCCCCCAGCATCCACAGCTTTTGGGCGGAGAGAATTCCAGATTCCCACGACCCTTTGTGTGAAGAAGTCTTTCCCCTGAACGGCCTGGCTCTAATTCTAAGCCAATTGTTGTGGATCCCTCACCAGAGGAAGTAGTTCCCTATATATTAGCGTGGATAGAGGATTGGCTAACTAACAGAAAACAAAGAGTCGGGATAAATGGATCATTTTCAGGTTGGCAAATGGTAACTAGTGGGGTGCTGCAGCTATTTACAATCTATATTAATGATTTGGATGAAGTGATCGAGTGTAATGTAGCCAAACCTTTGATAATAAACCAACTAGTTCTCAAGAGCATCGTGTTGTATGAATTCTGAAGCAAATACATTACACTGCCCAACTGATTCGCATGGTCACTCTCAACCCTTCGGTTAGATTTACTCCGTCAGCCGTGGCTCAGTGGGCAGCTGTGTCGCCTCGGAGTCAGAAGATTGAGGGCTCACATCCCACTCCAGAGATCTGAGCACAAAAAATCCAGGCTGACACTCCAGTGCAGTGCTGAGGGAGCGCCGCACTGTCGGAGAGGCAGTGCTGAGGGAGCACCGCTCTATCGGAGGGGCAGTACTGAGGGAGCGCCGCTCTGTCGGAGGGGCAGTACTGAGGGAGCGCCGCACTGTCGGAGAGGCAGTGCTGAGGGAGCACCGCTCTATCGGAGGGGCAGTACTGAGGGAGCGCCGCACTGTCGGAGGGGCAGTACTGAGGGAGCGCCGCACTGTCGGAGGGGCGGTACTGAGGGAGTGCCACACTGTCGGAGGGGCAGTACTGAGGGAGTGCCACACTGTCGGAGGGGCAGTACTGAGGGAGTGCCACACTGTCGGAGGGGCAGTACTGAGGGAGTGCCACACTGTCGGAGGGGCAGTGCTGAGGGAGGGCCGCACTGTCGGAGGTGTTGTCTTTCGGATGAGACATTAAACTGAGACCCCGTCTGCTCTCTCGGGTGGACATAAAAGATCCCAAGGCACTATTTCGAAGAAGAGCAAGGGAGTTATCCCCAGTGTTCTGGTCAATATTTATCCCTCATTCAATATAACATTAACAGATTATCTGGTCATTATCACATTGCTGTGTGCAAAAATTGGTTCCTGCGTTCCCATTACAGCAGTGACAACCCTTCAAAAGTACTTCATTGGCTGTAAAGCGCTTTGAGACATCCGGTGGTGGTGAAAGGTGCTATAGAAATGCAAGTTTTTCTTCCACAACCTTCCAAACCCAAAGGAATAAAAGTTACGCACCATCTTCAACATTTAACCCTTCAAACCCCGGCCCACACTGCCAGCTGATGGAATGTTCTCTCCCTGGCTCAGTCCTCTCAGCTCACCTGCTCATTCTGCTCCAGGACCATCTGATCCAGGATCGGCATGATCCAGTCCTCAAATTTGCAGTAGTTATCATTAGGAACCAGTAAATTTCCGATTCTGTCAAGTAATTACCAAATGATTTACACCCAGATCAAAATAATAAGTCATCAGTATTAGAAACAAACCCAGCTCACACTAAAGTGGCATTTCTCAGGTTGTGGCCGAGATTCATTGACGGAAGTGTTGAGGGAGCTTTACTCTGTATCTAACCCGTGCCTCATTAATCTGCCCAGCTCTCCATTAACCACCAATAGACAGGTTTGTTTTCCTCCAGTCTCCCCGATGGTTGCATGGTCCAGTTCCACAGGCGCTCAGCTTTCACCAGTACCTTGCCCCAGTGATCTGAGACAGTGAATGTCGACAGGCTATTCAACAATGGTGTGCAGCACATCCAAGCCTGACTTCCTCAGAAATCCAACCAGATGCCTTCCATCATTACTCAGCGAGCAGGAGCAGGAGCCGGAGCCCTGGTCCAGAGATGCTGAGACCCGCTCAGTCAGCACGAAGCGGTGTGGGAACCTGGACTGGGGGACTGAGTCCACGTGGGGATCAGCAGGCTGCCAGTCACTGACGCAGCTGGGCACAGCTTCACTGCGCTCGCCAGCGTGGTGCTAGTCAGCTTGGTTCAATTCCCTTCCAGAACGGAGACACACCCCAGTCAGACACTCTCCCTTCACACGGCCAGTACTTGGAGCACAGGCTGAACCTGCTGACAGACAGAGAGCGCGCGGTGCTTCAACACAAGATGGCATGCCCCAGGCCGGCACATTACCTGTTAATCCCATTGTCACGAAGCTCTTTCCCCTTCAGGCTGAAATCCCCCAGGAAGGTTGGAGCCATGCACTTGATGAAATCCTCCTCAATGCCACCAGCTGTGGTCACCACGCAGTCAACCTGCAGAGAAGGCGAGAGTGAGCGAGTGAGGCCAAAAACAGGGGGAGTGAAAGGGCAGCAGGGTGACCAAGCTGTCCACCGGTCACCATTAATACCCTGTCCCCAAACACAGAACCAGGCTTCCAGCCACAGTCCACGCAGCACCAGCTCACTCAATAGATCTGTCAGCATTCCTGCACGGGATCACCATCCAGTGACAGACACACCATCGTGTGAACATTTCACACAGGGGCTAATACACCTCACTGAGCTCTCAGTGATAGCACAATCCGGGAACAGTGTCCAGATACAGTGCCCGGGGGGGGGGGGGTAGTGCCCCGGGAGGGCGGGGGTGGGGGAGGGGGGTTAGTGCCCCGGGAGGGCGGGGGTGGGGGGGGGTAGTGCCCCGGGAGGGCGGGGGTGGGGGGGGGGGTAGTGCCCCGGGAGGGCGGGGGTGGGGGGGGGGGTAGTGCTCCGGGGGGGGGGGGTTAGTGCTCCGGGGGGGGGGGGGGGGGGGGAGTCCATGGGAGGTGGGGGGGGGGAGGGGGGTTAGTGCCCTGGGGGGGGGGGGCCCACCAACTGTGACTGACAGGCGTGTGGCTGTGGAGCGGACCGTACCATGTTGTGCTGCACGAGGTAGCGAAAGGTCTCTCGGACCCCGGAGCTGATGAGGTTGGAGGTGTATCCCAGGAAGATGGTGCAGCCCGAGCGCTCTCGCTGGCACGGGTTCAGATCGATCGTCTTCAGCTCGGCTTCATCCAACGGCTCCAACTTCTTGTCGATCTGAGAACGGAAATAGTCGTCAGGCTCTGGCCATCCCCACCTCCCCCCCCCCTGCCCCCACATCTCCCCAACTCCCCCCGCGCCCCCTCCCCCCCATCTCCCCCTGCCCCCACTCCATCCCCCCATCTCCCCCCGCGCCCCCTCCCCCCATCTCCCCCTGCCCCCACTCCATCCCCCCATCTCCCCCCGCGCCCCCTCCCCCCATCTCCCCCCGCCCCCACTCCATCTCCCCAACTCCCCCTCCCCCCATCTCCCCTGCCCCCACTCCATCTCCCCAACTCCCCCCGCGCCCCCTCCCCCCATCTCCCCTGCCCCCACTCCATCCCCCCATCTCC